>NC_056737.1:1538753984-1539018984 GCF_019279795.1 Protopterus annectens
ATTTATAGATTTTTTCATAGAATTGTAAAGGGTTTGAAGTCTCTAAACTTTGTGATGCTTGCATCTAGCTGTTTGGAGATTATGAAGGAGAAGGTTACCAATCTGTGATCAAATCTAACTGGAGAAAGCAGTACTGGGGGATAGTTAATATCTATGCCATGTTGGTAAGCATCAGGAAAAGAATACTATGTCCTCCAGCAGGTTCATTGACAATTTGGCTCATGGAGTTTTTGTTTATAAAATCAAGGAAGTTGTTCAGATATAGGTATCCCAGTTAATCATCCATCAGCTAAAGTCTCCTAGGATAGTAGGATTCTTGTTGATTTGAAGTTCATAATTTATATTTAGGAGCCTAACATGTTTTTGTGGTAGCTCAAAGTGGGACTTGTAACATGATATGATCTGATGGTTCTATTTTGTATGATTTCGATCTCAATCAGTTCAGCTTTTGGGTCTGTAAGGATCTGTCTAGAAGTCATGTAGTCTTTAACAAGCTTGGATACACCACCACAGTTATTACTGGGCCAAAAGGCATGGTAGGCACAAACCTCTGGTATGTAGGGAGTGGTTTCTGTACTTTTTAACCAGATGTCATGCTACAAATGCAACAAGGCATCAAGTCAGGGAATTTGTTATTTAGACTGCTGTCTTTGAGCATAGCCATCTTGATGTAGTCTTAGAGCGTGATATGTTTCTTTTGTTAAGCTGAGAGCTCCATTAGCTGGACTCTGCCTAAAACAAGCACTAGGGAGATGGTAGAGGCTTTAGCCAATATGTGGAAGTCCTGGAATGAGAGGTGCAAGACATTCTTGGCAAAGCAGGAGTGACTGTCTAGTATATTCTCCCATGCTGACACACAGTGGATCCCCCTAAAATGACACCAGTTGTGCAGCCAGTTGTTGATGTCAATACCTGTTAACCAGGCAAACCCACTTGTAATAAGTTATTGTCTTCTGTGGTGACATGGTTTCACTGTACAGTTAAGAGACTATCTCAGAATCATACATTTGAAAATAAATTATTGAAGGAGTCAAACCCAAGACTAGATTAAACTCATTAGTAGTTTATTGCCTTAACCCTCCATACAAATCTGTTAGTGGTGGTGTTTGGGAGATTCACCATCCAGCCTTCACCCATCATGGGACTGAATAGAATGGTGGGCAATGGATGGTTCACCCATAGCTTGAAGTCATGATATGGATTCAGAACAACAGGTGGACATTGGAAAAGAGTGAAGAGGAACTTTGACAATTCTGGGTATTTAGATAGTGGTCAGTGGTGAACTAGATAATGATAGAACTGGAAGGCAGATGAATACATCAAGATGAAACACTGAAACAAGGTTGTATGATACCTGATTAAAAAGATGAGTTTTTGAAAAAGTATTATTTCTTTCCTCAAGAACAGATTTGCTGGGAAGTATGGCACCCTCCTCACCTCAGTAACTTATATCTAACTTATGAAAATTAGGTTTTTCATTAACTGTATAAGTACTACAAAGTAGACTGGTGGAAAGGGTAGTATTAGTATTAATAAGTAGCTAGTGGACAAAGATGGACAGAAAGGCAGAAAAAAATTAACAGGGTTCAGAGTGGTGAAAATAACATCTGCTGCGTCTTGTTGGACTAATTGAAACTGTCTTTTCTTATGTCAGTAGTGTCAGTTGCACTTATGTAGGATGTCTGAGCTCATAGCCAGAAATATGTTGATTTGTAATATGCTGAAAGAAACAGTGCCTCTCTGGTTTAAAACATATACTGTCAACATCTTTGGAAGCAGAACAGTTAAACAAGAAAAAAAAATGCCCTTAAAGCTAACTACTTTGGCAATGTATATGATGGAATTAGGCTACTCTACCTAGGATCCCTGTTCTGTGGTCACTTTGTAGGAAATTCTAGGTGGTATTTAGTTGGATGTACAACACTGTGGTTCATTCAGACACCAAAAGAGAATGGCAAAATGTTCACTTAAAGTGTTCTGGTAAGATGGCAGGCGTTAACTGCAGTTGCAAATTTTGTTAATGTCACTCACCATCTGAATATTTTTTATTGACCTTAAACTGATTTTACTCATGTATTGGTTGCATTTTTGAATTTATCATATGTAAGTCTGTTCTTAGAGAAGTAGAGAATTCCGTTTTTTCTGACTCCTTTACTTATTTGCTCAGTAGTCACTTCCTTTAACACTAGTATTTAAGAAATGCTTTGGTGATTCAAATGTCACCATTCACATGGTATCACTTTCAAATGCTTTATCACTCCTACTAACTGAGCCATCATTCTAAGTTACACATAATACTCCATGCTATAAAGGAGTGTGGAAGAAAGATAACCAGAAAGTTCCAGTAGTAGTAGGAGCAATGGGTCTAATAAAAAAGAATTTACAGTTATATTTAGATATGCTACCAATACATGTAACTTGAATGAATTACAGTAGGAATCAGTTCTGGACACATTGCCGGTCCTGCAAAGAGCACTTTTGGCTAACATCAAAGACTGAAACAATACTGATTTCATGAGCATTAATTATACCCTAACTTAGGAATGGGGTCTGTTCTCATCATGGTATTAGAAACCGAAGAGATTCAGAGAAATTAAACTTATGGAGATATTTTACAAGCAATGTAAGGCCTTTGGAGGAAGATGTGCTTCCGCGTTTCCTTGGATACTCCTGCTGTCTCCCAGTCACCTGTTGGTTCCTAAGCCTTACACAGTGTACACTGTTATTCGTCTTTATTTTACCAGCTTTTCTTAAGTTTGAAGCTTTGTATGAAGCGCAAGTTTGCAGACATGATAGAGCTGATAATCTTCTTTAACCTATGAAAGGTTAGGTGAACTGCTTTGATTTAATGAGCTGTCATCTGTTTCATTAAGCCATTTCAGGGACAACAGTAAGAAGGTATGCATTTATGCAGTTGTTTAGAATTTAGATAATTTATTCTTAAAATGTCAGTAATTACTACACAGTTTTAGCCATTTTTACAATTTTTTGTATGTTAACCATTGTATTAATTGAACTAGTTAATATATTACTATCTGCATATTTGAGGATAATTTTCCAGTCATTAGGAGAGGTAATGGAGGTAGTCCTGGAGCAACCTACTATTGCAGGCATTTTGTGGATCTTCTTTCATTTTCTACTGATATTTTGGAGTTTGTTCCCTACTAATCATTTACATAAAGAAGGGCTCAGATGACAAGTACCAATTCTTTATAGGTACCTTTTGTTACCACTGTTGTGAAGTTCTTGCTGCTATACATTTTTGGATTTGTTTTGCTGATATACATTTTGTGCACTTTTCTTTGCTTACGTTCTTATTGCATGCTTAACTAAATCTATTGCATTGTGCTGGTCTTAACTTCAGTTTTGGACATTTCATTAGTTTTAAAATTTTAATGTGAGTCTAGACAATACATTTTCAAGGAACCTCATCCGGATGTTCTGCTTTTTTTGTCCTTCCTGACTTCTTATTAATATGTTTCACTTTTGCTAGAGACATCACATTCTGATATGTCATAGAATGGGGTGTGAAAACAAAAAGATATAAGGGGATTAACTTCTATTATGGTAACAAGGCATGGGGGATTTCAACTATTCCTCTATAGATTGGGAATCCTACAGCACTTCTAATGCACAAGCACAGCAATTTCTAAACTTTGTTAATACCAACATCCTGGAACAGTTGGTCCATTCTCTTGCCAAGGGTACAAACATCCTTGACATTGTACTCACAAACACGAGGAAGTGATGTTCCTCACCCAATCTAACATCCTTGCTTGTCAGATCTGACCATAAGTCAGTATTACGTGAAATAAAAATTAAGTCTGGGGACCCAGTGAAACCAAAAACCTTTAGGAACTATTGGAAAGTTAACCTGTCTGTATTAAGTGACACATTGGCTAATTTCCAAGCACCGTGCAAACCCAGTAAACACCATAGCACATGATGAAGTATTTACAAAATCCCTGTATAGCCATATTGATAGCTGTATAGAGCAAGCTGTGCCCACATGTATTAAGAATAAGACAAACTCAAAAGACAAACCACCTTGGTGAAATCACAATATCAATCACTTATACAATAAAAGAAAAAAATCTTGGCCACCATAGGAAGAACAAAACCCATCCTACTAAAAAAATCCTGACCAATCTAAACAGGCAGCTAAGAGGGTTAATTAATACTTCAGAGGCTAAATTTGAAGAAAAAATAGATTTTCAGGCAAAGGATAACCACAAAGATTTCTACAGCTATGTCTGTATGTATATAGGGAAATACACAACAATGTGCAAAAAAATTGTAAACGGCATCACCCACACTGACCTGGAAGCCATTGCCAACCTTTTGGCTGACAGTTCAGTTCAGATTTCTTCATCCACCATCCAATAGTCCAAAAGAAAATACTGCATATCACAATCCCCCCAACCATTACTATGGAATAGGTCTTCAATATACTTTCCAAGGCCAAAAACACAGCATTGATGGGCCCAGAGAACATCCTGAGATGTTTACTAAATAGCATAAACATGACCTCTCTGGTCCTCTTGAATCCTTTTTCAACTGGAGCCTTCAGGCAGATTTTCTGCCCAAGGAATGAAAGATGGCTACAGTTATTTTCATGCACAAAGGGGCTCCAAATTGATCAAACTACTACCCTGAACAAACTTCAGCAAACCTACCACAAAATAGCCAGATTCATCACTAACTCCCCAAATAACACACACCACTGTATTGCCTTAAAGTCTCTATAATGGCTGGAGCTCCCACAACTACTACATCTCTACCAATTTCACATGCTGCACTCTATGCTCTTTAAACCCTCCTGCTGTCCATCTCTATCTCTCCTTGTTTCTATTTATACCCCTTCTCGATCTCTCCGCACCTGAAATCAGCAATTGCTTGATATCTACCACCCTAATAGGTCTGCAGGTAAGCAACTGTACAAACACTCTGTGGCCCAAGCTTGGAATAAACTTCTCCTGGATATACGCTCTATCTCTCACACTCTACTATTTAAAAAAAGAACTGAAGACACATTTATTCAACTCCAGAACCTGTCCCTGCTATGACCCTACTTAGCTCTCCCCTTCCCCCACACTCACATCACTCTCAGTCGATCCTACTGACACTCTTGTCTCTCCCCCATTGTCCAGCAACACAGAATTTAATTTTGTCAAAAAACATTTTTTTTAATTTATTTTCTCATTTAATTGTAATCTTCACATGTAGTTGTTTATTTCTATTGCTTGCTATTATTGTTTGTAATACTTGTTTTTCTTGTACTGTAATTATATATTGTATTTTCAGGAGCTTTTCTCCTTTGGTCTCCACTGAAAATGGGACAAAATCCCAGTTGGACTAACCTGGTTAACAAATGTCAATAAATAAATAAATAAAATAATATTGAGGATAAAGGGCAACCTTGTTTGGTGCCTTTGGTTATGGGGATGTACTTTGAAGTGAAGGGGCCTAATTTGACATATGCCAAATTATCTTAATAAATAGCCTTTATCATGGAGATGAAAGATATTGTAAACGAGAATGTTTTTAGTGTTTCAAATAAAAAAATCCAGTTTACAGTCAAATGATTTTTATATGTCTAGACTCACCAACAAGGCTTCTTCATTTTCTTTGTTTAAGAATTCTGTTAATGTTAATATTCTTTTGATATTATCATGAGTGTGCCTTTTATGAATAAACCTGGTTTGGTCATTATGAATTAAATGTGAAAGTGGAGCCTTTATTTTGTCCACAAATATAGACATAAAGATTTTGTAGTCATTATTTAATAAAGAACTTGGTCTATGCAATTTACATAGCTGCAAATCTTTGTCGTATTTAAGAATAGGGGTAATCAAGGAGTATTTCCAAGAGGGAGGGATCAAGTTATTAGTTTGTACTTCAGCTAGGGTCTTATGAAGTTAAGATATAATTAAATCTGGAAAAAGCTTATAAATTTCTGCTATGATGCCATCTATGCCGGGAGCTTTGTTAGATTTAAGGTTTTTGATTTTATTTTTGATTTCATTTAGTTTTATTCATTTCTCGAGAGTTGTATTAAGATTTTCTGGGATGGCATTCAAATTTAAAGTGATTAGTTCTTCAGCTGTAATGTTTTTGTTTATATTATCAGAGTTATAATGTTGAAATTATATCTAACGGCTTCTATGATATCATAAACTGTCTGACTAGTACCTTCATGTAATAATTTTAAGATATTATTTGCTTGGATTATAATTGTGCTATTAATGACAAATTGTGCATGTGTTTGGGAGTAAGAGCATAAGAGTTTAATTAATTTTTTTCTAGTGCTATGTTTGTTTTGTGTGCTAACATATCTAGATATTTCTTGTTTACTGCATCTATTTCGTTTTTATTACTTGAGTTTAATTGTGATGACTTAGATCTCAAGGAGATTATTTGAGAGTGTAGGTTTTGTAGTTCCTTTTCCCATTCCTTAAGTTGTTTTTTTATACCAGACTATAGTTTTACCATAAATATATGCTTTTAGAGCATCCCAAATGATAATAATGTTTGTTTCAGAGTTATTATTTGTCTCTAAGAAGAAATTTAATTCTGATAGTAACCATGGTTTAAAGTATTTTAGTCTGGCGATATAGGCAGGAATTCTAGTAATAGTATTTTGTTTTGTGAAGTCTGTTTGTATATCTAACATAAGACAATCATGGTCTGATAAAGGACAGGGAAGGATAGTAAAGGATATAAGCTTTAATTTTAAATCACTGGAGATAAGGAGTTTATCTGTTCTGGTTTGAATTTTAAATCAATGATAAATGTGTGTATAACAGAGTGATTTGTTATTTTTTAGATTTATATGTATCATACAGATTATGAGAATTTATCTATTTCTTAAGAATTTTAGCAGTGGATGTTAGTCTAAGTGGGCGACTACTTGTTGTATCAGAATTATGTAATAAGCAGTTAAAATGACCCCCTAGAATCAGATTCCCTTTTGATATACTATCAATATGATTGAGATGTTGTTTAGCAGTTGAAGCACCCAGTTCTGGGAACAAGTAAAGGATAGCAAGCATCCAAATTCTATGATTGAATTTTAGGATAGTGATAGCTAGTAGTGCCTCAGGGGTCTTCATGCTTATATATAATATTTGAGGGCAAATAATATTATTCTTCCATAGGATCATCACACCTCTCTTTTTAGACTTAAATAAAGCATGAGCTAGTATTGTATAAGTGTTTGGTTTCCAAACATCCTTTTCTGTATTTTTAAAATGTGTTTCCTGTAGGAATACTGTTTGTGGTTTGTTTAAGTTAAAGTATCTCAAACGGTTTGACCTCTTTTTTGAATTATTGATGTAATTTATATTAAGTGAAGCTAAAGACAAAGACATGATGAGTTATCGGAGTAATTACCCCAATGCTCAGTAATAACTGATTTTATTATCTCAAAGCATTCAATGAAAAGTTTACACTTCCAAACTTTGATTTGGTTAAGTGACATGTTTGCAAGAATCATGACTTTGTATATGATGTAAAATATATTATAATCAAGCCTATGTGCAGAAACAAACAACAAAACAATCATTAAAACATAGAGAAACAAATAATGTAATCAATCAATCTGCTTTCCCAAACCATCATAAACATACCTATCAGCTCTAAAATGTACTAGTAAAGAGACTTGTGCTGTAAACATACAATTGATTGAACAGCTTCCACTAAGTTATTAAAATGTAGTGAGGAAAAAGGAGAAATGCGCACATATATATATATATATATATATATATATATATATATATGTATATTAGTATCTTAAGTTGCATATGTAATAGCAGATGTTGAGGTTCCTATCTTTGACATGAATTACTATATGAGATCAAATGAGTTTAAATCATGTACAAAATCTTTATCTAATAGCTAGAGTCAATAAAAATTAATATTTTAATTATGTTATCCAAAAATAAACAGGTAAAAAGGAAGTTGGGCTCCCCTTTTATAATATGTGTATATATATATATATATATATATATATATATATATATATATATATATATATATATGTTTCAAAAGTCTGGTGTACATATATTAGAAAATATTGTGAACATCAGTAATGAACATCAAAGGAGCCTATAACCTGGATCAGACATTTATATCTAGTTAGAGTATATGTCAGTCCAACTGAAAGTTCTCATTTTATATTTAAAGACATTAATTAACCAACAAGTTGTGTAAAAAATCTTTGGGACAGTGTAATACGTATATACGTATATAAAAATTCATAAATGATTGCTTGAGCATAGTTATTTATTAGCACTGTGATCTTTTGTTCATCTGTGTGTTCTAATCACTAAAAGCTGGATGTAAAAGTAAAAGCTCCCAAAGATTTCTCTTAGGTTAACATTAAGGGGCTTAACAGTTACCCCAGTGAAATATATTAAAGTACAGCTTGTTAAGATGAATAAATAATGTTGGACTGCATTTATTTTTATAGGATTAAAAGTCTGAATTCATTGTTATGTATATTATTTTTAACAAGAAGTAGTGAATGGCCAAATCAATAAAGGGAAAGTGAGGTGACTACAATAAAATGTGCTTAATGCTGACTGTTCACCAACACTGCAAAGTTAAAACTTCATGTAGGCTATTCTTATAATGGTAATAATGCAGCATCCTGTAGCTACTAAGCATTGTTAAGTAAAGGTTAGTGATGATTATTACATTCCCTGTATTATTAAAACAAACTTTACATCACGCTCTATTTCATCTTCTGTTCAGATGCAGGTAATTTATTATGTGTTATATTGTAACCATTCATCTTGCATCTATTTATTATTTCTTTTAATTCTGCAAGGTCTTCTTAACTTGTTGTTGTTTTCTAAACAATCTCAATTGGAGTGTAACTACTTTAGATATTTTACATATAATAAAGAAATTTCAACAAACTTTGTAATAGAGAAGCAAGTTATATGTTAATTAAGAAAAGGAACCTTATGATTAATTAGGCTGTATTGCTGTAACAGTGCTTGCAGTTCTTAAGTCTACCACCAGAGGTCAACTCATGTATTTTAATCTGTATTAAATCTAGTTGTTTACACTTTTTGTTCACCTCATAAAAGACATAGGATTCTTAGAAGTTTTTCTTGCTCAAGATTCTTGCAGTTATAAAAGCTTCTGTATAGCCAAAATCTGCCGACTGGACTGGACCTGATGCAGCTGTCTTAGTGCAGCTATCCACAGTATCATAATATCATAATCTTTTACAAATACCATATTCCAAAATAGGAACAACATCAGGCTATCTTCAGCCCTATTTCTAGAGCTGTCGAAGGTCTTTGATGTGGTCAACCACAAATTACTCATCCATTCCCTAAAATCCATCTCCCTAGATACCACGCTATTCAGTGGTTCTTATCCTATCTGAATGGCAGACAACAGGCTGTATTATGGCAGGGCAAACTGTCCACTCTGCTACCTCTCACCCTTGATGTCCCTCAGGACTCCATTCTAGGTCCTCTGCTCTTTTCTGTCTTCATCAAAAATCTTCATACTGCCGTCCTTGATGCAACTTGCATTCAATATGCAGACGATTCTACCCTGATCTGTACGGTCCCCTCCCCTTTAGACCTGCAAACCTTAACACAAAACACATTTAACACAGTTCAAAATTGGCTCTCTAATCACTGTCTGTTGTTAAATCCCAACAAAACTAAACTGCTCCTCCAGTAGATCCACCTCATTTTCTTCTCCAAAATAACCAACAATGGTACTTCTATCTCTCCAGATGACCATACTAAGCTTTTAGGAATAATAGTGGACAATAATCTCAGATTTGATCTGCCTATCAATAAAACTATAAAAAACATTAAAAGAAGCTTGGCTCATTATATAGCAGCAAAGCTTTTCTAACTCCATTAGCTAGGACTGCAGCTGCCCGCTCACACCTACGCTCTACCCTTCTAAGTGCCTCCCCAATACTCTCCAATTTGAGCAAAACTGAACTTAGTAAGCTGTCTCAGTGTTACAACCATATTGCCAGATTTGCCATAGGCTCAACATATAGGACACATCACTGTCAAAATCTCAATCTTCTCGCGTGGCTAGAACTGCCTAGCCTACTTCTGTTCAATCAGCTTATAGTAGCACACAACATTCTGTACCACCCTGAAAATACTCCGACACTCAAAAATATCTTAAAGCCATTCAGTAATTCAAGGCAATTATGATCATCTAATAAACTGTTGGTCTAAACCCACAAAGCCATTAACTCAGCTGGTGATTCCCTGTTTGCCAGCGTTGTTGGTAAAACTTGGAATTCACTTCCCTCTAACCTTCTTTAAGTCTCTTCAAAAACGGCCTTAAACAGTATTTTAAAGAGCACTGGCTTTGTCCCTGTACTAACCCTGATTAATCACTACTTATACAATGCCTATGCATCTCTTGCTCATAATAGCTTGCTGCAACCTGTTGTTTTTGTATACTATTACACACTGTATATATTATGAGTACCTACTAGATGGCTTTGTAAATATGTTTGACTCATATCTGTTATGTTTTATCTGTGTTATCTGGAGCTTTTCTCCCAGGGCCTCCTCTGAAAATGGACATATATCCAGTCGGACTATCCCGGTCAACAAATGTAAAATAAATAAAATAAATAAAGTACATTTAACTGTGTGCTTATTCAGTCTAAGAGCTGTCAGCAAATGATTCTGAGAAGTATTGTTTGACAGTGGCATCCAGGACCACCGCACACATGTTCTTCTCCCCATAGTAATGAAGCATGTGATTTTTTTTTTTTTTTTGCATGTAACTACCTTAATGTCTACAGTTAGCAGGGCTACAGCACCTTTTTTGTATGTAACTGCCTTATTGTCTACAATTAGCAGAGCTATAACACATTCTAGTCAACAATGTTATTATATCACACCCATATAGACTCTCTAGTCTTAGGGCGGCCGCGGTGGTGCAACGGTTAGCTTTGCCACCTCACAGCAAGAGGTTCTCCGGTTTGATCCTCGGCTGGGGTGCCTTCTGTACTGAGTCTGCATGTCCTCCCTGTGGTCGCTTGGGTTTCTTCCGGGTGCTCCGGTTTCCTCCCACATCCCAAAGACATGCTGTAGGTGGATTGGACATTCCAAATTAGCCCTAGGTGTGTGTGTGTGTGTGTGTGTGTGTGTGTGTGTGTGTGTGTGTGTGTGTGTGTGTGTGTGTGCCTTCTGTGGAAGGTTGGGCGCCGAGCTGGCAACTGGAGACTGTAAAACTCCACTGCCAATCATGAGCAGACAGGTGATCCGCTCTGGCGACATCTAACCGGGAAAAGCCGAAAGAAGAAGATAGACTCTCTAGTCTTATGCAGCAATATGAAAAAGCTGTTAACCAGGTTCTGCTGTACAAATACTCTGTACTTGTCTTCAATCTAATACAACTTCCTTGCCACTGAAGCTTGAGGATACAGTTATAACAAAATGTTCTCAAACCTTGTACAGTTTGCTGTCTTCAAATATTACATAATCAGGAAACACTGCTACAGGCTTTAAAGAGCAACGGGATATTAAAGCAGGCTGCTCAACCTGCTGTCGCTTTTAGTCCCTGTTCATTGATACAGCCTCGAAAAATCACCCATGCAGCTTTGAAAAGTAATCCACTCAACTGTTTTCCCTGTTAGGCTTCCTACCTTTCCTTACTGTTTTACTTTCACTTTGAAAATTAAGTTGAAAAACCTCTAGCTGGCTCTGAAATGATGATGTCATATCTGCCAGAGCTGTTGCTGTAGCTACCGGGAAGTTTACTCCCCCAAAGTGATGTAATCCCTGCCTGATTTGAATGCTGTGTAGAAGAGCCAGTGGACCTCCCACATTGTGATGTCAGAGATGCCTTGCCCAGCCCACTCTTAACCTAGCAAAATTGTCAAACTATAATCTCACTTTTCTGAAGAGCCCTACCAATATATGACAAAGTACAGGCAGAAGCACAGTAACAGCTGCAAGAACTAAGAGCATAAATTTGCAATGACCATGCATATCCATTAATTGCATGTTTTTACATAAGAAGCAGATGTCTGTCACAATTAGTCAACAACACTACATCAGATTATAAGAAGTATGCAATACCATCATTTTCTTAAATTACCACTTAAAAAAGCATGTGGTGCTGTCATGCAAGTCTGTGAAATATTTCATGTTTATAGTGCATCATTTGTTCGCTATTTAACCAAACATGAAGGAAAAATAAGTGGGAGTTTGATGCTTTGCAAAACAGTGATTATTCCCAGTGCTATGGAGCTTGATTCTAAATTTGACAGAAAGTGTGCAACAAAACAGTCTCCCACTGGAAGGAAGGAAAGGCCGACAAGAAAACAGTACATTAGTCTGGTCACCTGCTGTGTGCTGTCAATCACTTGCAGATAATGGGTCAAATTACCCTTAGCTCTTTGACAGCTAGGGAAGGTAGGTGTGAAGGGGAAGGGGAGATACATTGAAGAACTCGATTTCAGCCTTCACAAATGAAATCAAGTTAACATTTCTAAGAAGAAAGAGCAATAAAATGCATTTTTCAGTTCTGTTCTGTGGCATTTGCACTGCTTGTGTTTGAAGTAGTCATTGAAAAAGGATAAAATTTTAACCAAAAGTAGGTGACTATAACACAGCAGTAAATGCCTGTAAAATCAGTGCACTGACAGGAGCTTTAGGGAAAACATGGCAGATCTGATGCAATTTTTGGAGACAAACAATGCATTCTGGGATGCTTAGAGGCAGACTAAACAGTCAGAATTATTTCAAGATGCCAGACCCCGTGTGGTCAGAGTCAGAAATTGCATATAAAAATATCTAAAAAGCTTTAAATATTCCCAGAGTGGTGTTAAAATATAGGAAACTCCAAACCATGATGAAATAAACATGTTTTTTTGAGTCTGTGTGTGTGGTTGTCCTTTAAATTGTGTGTATATTTATGTTTCTAAGTCTGGACTGATTCAGGCTTATACTTGTTTCTATCAGCTGTCAGTTTTAATTTAAATTAGTAATAATACTAAACTGGTATTTTCCAATTTCTAAACATCAGCTTGAAAATAGTAACTTTTTATATAAATAAAATAATCTAAGTTACTTAAAATCAGCAGTCTGAGTGTTTTTAGCTTTACTTAGGAAGTTTGAAGCTAAGGGTGCATCTCCAATACTGTTCCCTACACTTCCTGTAGGGCACAATATAGCAGAACTGACCAACAGCTTCCAGAAGCCTTAGGGAAAACAGGACAGTTTAAAAGCAGCTCCAGGGTCATCTCAAGGTAAGAAACAGCTTCATCTCGAATTTAAACAGCGTTCTTTGAGTAAAAATGACTTAGTGAGGCAAAAAAGGGAACAAATAAAGCTAAAAATTGTGCCATGTTTACTAGTGGATGTTGGTGTAACAGATACTTAAACATTAATAAGACATTAAATTGAGTAATTAAGGTTAAATAAATGAAAAAAAAAACACAGATTGTCTAATTTAATTAAGTTATTGTGACACTTTATATTATAAAGTTGGTTAAATAAGCTTATACATGTATGCAGCATGGAGCCCTCCCCCAACTCACTTAAAGAAGCAGCTGCACATATTAGCTTTACTAACTGTCCCTTAGTTGGAAATCAACTCAGTTTTCTTTTTGTTTTCTCTTTGGATATAAATTATCTCAATATGCAATGAGATTAAACTGTTTAAGCAACTCCTTAATATTATTGCCGTTAGTTAACTGTTTGCTCTGTGTGTTAAATGATATTTAAACATTTATTACCATAATGGTGCAATAAGTATGAATTAAGAAATATTAACTAACAGAAAAAAAGAAGATTTGATTATTTATTTACCAGTTGATTCATTGAGAGATAAATTTATTGTGGCAGCTGAAGTCTCAGTTTTCTGTTTCTTTTTTTTTTTTTACATCATTCCATGTATTTGTCTCAGATGTTCTCTTTGAAGAAGACAGGGAAAAGTCCATATCCCCTGGGATGGTCGTTAGGCTACTGTTTGTTATAAAAGCGATAGCTTCATCCAGGTTATTAAAGATTCTTGTACCAGAAGTAAGGTGCATTTTGACTTTTGCTTGATACAATATTTGGGCTTTGATGTTGTTTTGTTTCAGATGTTTAACCAGTGGCCAACATTTCCTTTCTTACAGAATAATCATTGTCAAATCTGATGGGGTGTTGGTTAAATTTTAATGGGGCTTTCCTCCAAGCTGTTTTAACACTAGCTCCTTATCAAGATAACAGAGGAAGTTTACAACACTAGATCTCGGTGTTGCTATGGGGGATGTGGGCACTTGCTTACCAACTGGCCTTTGAGCTCTTTCTATACCAGTTGAGACCCCTTTTTGGAAGTCTAAAATTTTGGGAATCCAGTTATTCAAAAATAAAATTATGTTCTCACCTTCTGTTTTCTCTGGTACTCTGAAAATTTGAATATTACATCTTCTCTTCCAATTTTCAAGGTCATCAATTTTATTCATTACCCATGTGTTTTGTTTGATAAGAAAGTCTGTGTGCAGTTCATCCTCCTTTAATCTTCCATCTATGTTGGTTATGGCTGTCTCCATGTCCATTATTTTATTTTGATGTTGTTGAAAAGGTCTCTAAAAACTTCAGTTTGTTTAGAACTATTCTCACTTAAATTCTCCAGCTTTTGTTGGAAATCATCTATCTTCAGTGATAGTGACTGTAGAGTGGAAGACACCAGCTGTAGTTCTTTCCTCAGTGCAGCATCAGATTGTGAAGACTTGGAGCTGTTCATTTTCCTTCAAATTTAGTCTCAAATAATTTGACAGGAATTGTTTGGAATAAAAACTTCAAAGTTTGTAAAGTTAAAGTTTAGATTATTAGTAATTAGATTTTATAAAATTTAAGTGTGTATATATATATATATATATATATACACCCCCACACACACACACACACACACACACACACACACACACACCTGGGAACTATAAAGCTAACCCCACCACCACCAGTCAACCACTCTCAGAGGGAACAAGGGGGTATCTAATTATACTGCAAGACATCAATACTGATATAAAATATCTGTAACAAAGCAAGCAAGCTCAGAGTGGCCACAGCATCACTAGAATAAGCAATGCAATTCTCAAGATGTTAAAGCTATTCTAAAAGTATTCTCTAAATGAACAGCCACAATGAAGTAATAAAAATAAAATTAAAAACATGAGAAATAAAAAGAAATAAAAATAACAGAATATAACAGAATAACATAAAAAGATATAAAATAACAAAAACATAACACTTATTTCCTGGCTGTCTAAAGAATAATTGTTCCCTAGCTAACTTAATTAATATAGCAAGGCAAGATAGGATGCTGAGATGCGTACTTACACAAGGCAAGATGATGAGCTGCTAACTTCTAATTGAACACTAACTCGACTATCTGTGATAACTGACACTGATCCTTTATATTAGGTTCCAAAGAAAACAAAACAAGCTGCAATCTAGACCAGTGGATGAGGAATAGGAAATTAACAGCAGGCCTGATACCCACATTCCTTATGAACAGAGGTAGCTTATAAATGCCTGGCTCTCAAAGTGTCTGTGGATTCTTTTGGGAAAACTTGATATTGAGAAAGGCTCCCTGGTCCATTAGCCTGTTAACAATTTATGAATCTATGAATCTATTAGAAAGGGAGTGCACTCTCACTATTTCTACCTGTGGCCAGAAGATGCAAAACATATCCCGACAAGAGGAACAAACATACTAGATCTGGTCCTCACTAACATGTCGAACAGATGCACTGCCACGACTGTTGGACCCTCATTAGTTAAATCTGACCACAAATCAGTCACCTTTGAGCTGGCACTAACTCCAAAACTCACAAAGGGCAAACTTCAGACTAAAAAACTTCACCAAGGCAAACTATACCCTCCTAGGTGAAAGCATAAATGCATTCCAATCCCTACCCTTAGCTGGAAATGGTAACTACACTGTAGCTTACACTAAAGCCCTGTAAAATGACTTGCATAAGTGTAAGGCCTTGGCTCTGCCACAGAGAATCAAAGCCAAAGTGTACATCCACAGACTTTACAATAAATGCAAAAAGTTGCTGTCCAAGGAAACAAAGACAAGGCTTCAGCAATTGAAAAGCACCCTCCTCAGCCTCAAAAGGCAAATAAGATAACTTTTCAAATCCTCTAAGGGCTTCTTTGAGAAAAACTTAGCAAGCACAGCCAAGGATAACCATAAGGCCTTTTACAACTACGTACATAACCTAAAAGGTATGACCCAAGCAGGTGCAGAACTAGTGACCAATGGTATCACACACACTGACCCCACAGACATAGCAAACCTGCTAGTGGATAGGTTTGGTGAAAATTTAATTCCTTTATCCGCTCCAAACTTAACATAGACATCCCCCCACCTTACATATCAGAAGAGCAGGCCATCAAAGCCTTGCCCAAGACAAAAAACACAGCCTCTGTGGGACCAGATGGCATCCTAGGCTGTCTTCTAAATTGGCTAAAACATGAACTAGTATCACCATTAAGTACCCTTTTCAATCATAGCCTAACTACAAGATTTGTTATTGTGGAATGGAGAACAGCAACAATTATTCCCCTCCACAAAGGTGGCCTAGCAACAGACCTGGGGAATTACAGACCCATGAGGCTAACCAGCCTGATCTGCAAGGCCATGAAACGTATCATTATGGATCTCATAAATAAAAACATAGGCAACCTCCAAACCATGGATCCTACCCAATTTGGCTTCATCAAGGGCAGATCCTGCCTGTTAAATCTGGTGGGTTTCTTTGAAAATGTGACCAGGGCCATTGACGAGGGCAAATCTGTGCATACAGCATACCTCGACTTGGCAAAGGCGTTCGACACAATCCCACACTCAAGCATTACCAATAAACTTATCAAACTGAATGTAATTCCCTTCGATGTAAGATGGGTTGTCAACTGGCTCCCAGACTAAATACACACTATCAAAGTGGGTGACTCCACATCAACCTGCAGACCTGTTACCAGCAGGGTGCCACAGGGATCAGTGCTGGGCCCCCTACTGTTTGGTATAGACTTCTCAGAAATTCAGGTCAAAACTAAGGGGTTGTGGCCGACCAAGTCCTGCAGATGACTGCAAACTGGGTGCAGCTATTGAGTCTCCAAATGAAGTCAGTTTACTCCAGGAGGGTCTTATGCAGACCAACAACTGGTGACTTAGTCACATTCTCAAACTAAATGCAAAGAAATGCATCATCATTCCCTTCGGCACAAATAATGTCCTTTCACAGTATCAAATCAACAATACCCTAAGTACCCACAAAGTGGTAAGAGATCTGGGATCACATGTTAACTGCAACCTTAACTTTGACCACCATGTGTCTACTGTGGTAAGGAAGGCTTTCTACGTCGAACACTTGATTAGTAAAGGCATCACCTACAGAGCAAAAGGGATTATAACCCTTCTGTACATGGCACTAATCTGGCCCATAATTGAATATAACGCCCCATTCGGCATGTACCGTATAAAGCACCTGCAGCAATTGGAGAGAGCTCAGAGGTTTCTAACAAAAACGATCAAGGGACTCCACCACGTGCCTTACACAGACCAACTAAAGTCCCTATCACTGTACTTTGTATCTTGGAACAGACTACCAACTCATGTGAAACAGAGCACCTCTATGACACTGTTCAAGAGGAAGAAGAAGAAAGATACTGTTAATGCCCTAGCCAAACATTCCTTTACATGTGCACATTTCAGAAAATTCCATTTTTTTGTGCTTGATTCATCAAGTATGAATGACTTTGTTGGCACTTACAATGTCCAACTGGAATGCCGTGAGTTTAGTTGGCAAATAAGGCTTTGTGCTGATAAGCCACTTGGTGTCAACAAATCCATAAATATTAAATGTTTTCTTTTGGCACAGAGGCTATGCGATGACATTAGTGCTATTGTAGGAGAACTAATATTTCATATTTGAAGTTTTTCAAGTCTGCCTTAGGTGCATGATAACATAAATTAAATAATCAAATTACATTTTGTATTTAGG
Organism: Protopterus annectens; assembly: GCF_019279795.1. Taxonomy (NCBI): domain Eukaryota; kingdom Metazoa; phylum Chordata; order Ceratodontiformes; family Protopteridae; genus Protopterus; species Protopterus annectens. The sequence goes on from NC_056737.1 coordinate 1,538,771,998, forward strand.
TTCATAGGTAGGTACTAGGCTATCGGCCCTGGGGCTTATATAAGCCTAGCCAAAAAAAGTTTCCTGGCTTTCGCCACCCATGTAAGTTATTTTCCTGTACCCCTGTTTACCAGGGCCACAGAAGTGATCCCCAGGGTGAATTTCCTATTTCCCATCCAATTGTCGAGATTTTTCTTAAAGAGGGCTAATGAGGAGATTTGCTTGATATGAATGGGTAGTCTGTTCCAGAGCATGGAAAGTCTCTGGGACAGGAATCTAGCCCTCCAGCATGTTCTGTTTATTCTGGTGGCAAGGTTTAGGTCCCTGGAGCATGTGGCTCGGAAGGATTGGGGTTTCTTTAAGTGTAGCATGTCCAACAGATCTGGGTTTGATATGGCTTTGTATGTTAGGAAAAGGTTGCCTCTGAGTAGGCGATAAGCGACGGAGTAGAGCTGGAGTTTTTTGAGACAGTCTGCATATGGCATCTGTTTGAAGCTGGTAATCCTCTAAGTGACATATTTATGTGGCCTTTCTAGTTGTTGTAGATGTCTTATAAGGTACATGCCAAATGAGGAGTTGTACTCTATAATGGGTCTGATGAGGGATGAGTAGAGAGGAACAATGATCTCTTTTTTTTTTCTGGAGCTGAACCCGTTTGTGATGAGGTGTGCCACGTAGAAGGATTACCTGACTACTGTGGTGATGTGATTATCAAAGGAGAGACTACTGTTCACCTGTGTCCCAAGGTCTCTTATCACACTTTTGGTGTTTAGTAGGCTACCACCTATGTGGTAGTTCATGGGTACAGTGTTTTTCCCAAAGGGGATGACAATACACTTCTTGGTATTGAGCTTGAGGCCATGACTTTGACCCCAAGCATCAGTCTCAGTGAGGCCCCTTTGTAGAATGTCCACATCATTAGGAGATTCTATTATGGCACCTAGTTTGCAGTAGTCTGCAAACTTTGTTAGCCAAAGACCTGCTGTATTAGCCTGGACTTCTGAGAAGTAGATGCCAAACAGGAGATGACCCAGGACTGAGCCCTGTGGTACTCCAGTTGTCACTGGTCTGAAGTTGGATTTGGAGTCGGCTACTTTCACTGTGTCAGTTCTGTCAGTAAGCCAGTTGGCCACCCATCTTGTGACATAGGGATTTATGCGCAGTCTAGTGAGTTTATCTATAATTCCAGAGTGGGGGATGGTGTCAAAAGCCTTGGCTAGGTCAAGATAGGCTGTGTGCACCACTTTACCCTCATCCACGGCTCTGGTGACTGCTTCAAAGAAGTCAGTCAGGTTTAGGAGACATGATCTACCTTTTGTTTATAAGCTCCAAGATAATACATTCCATGGCCTTGCAGACCAGGCTCATCAGGCTAATTGGTCGGTAGTTCCCTGGGTCCGTGGTGGTGCCCCCTTTGTGGAGTGGGATAACTGTCACTGTGCGCCATTCAGTAGGCACAAAGCCTGAACTGAGGCTATGATTGAACATGGTATTTAGGTGGGGTTCCAGTTCTTTCAGTAGTTCATGCAGAACGCAGCCTGGGATGTTGTCCAGTCCCATGGATGCTGTGTTCTTGGCTTTGGAGAGTGCGGTCTTTACTTGTGCAGCCATGATTACAGGGGCTTTGCATTCTTCCGGTATAGTAATTGGCCTTTTGCGGGGTGAGAGGAGGTGATGTCTGCACTGGACCTATCTGCCAGGATGTTGGCAATATCAGTTGGTTCTGCATATCTAGTGCCATTGTGCTGTAGCTCAGAGCAGATCTGAGTGTCGCCATTGAGATTCTTGACATAGCTGTAGAATGCTTCGTGGTTGTCTTTAGAATCAGTGGTGATTTTATTTTTGTAGCTAGCTTTGGAGGATTTTATGAGGGATTTCAGTTTCTTACTGAGGCTGACCAGGGAGTTCCTGCAATCAGGAGATTTTACACTTTTTTGCAACATCTTCTTCCTTCTGTTGTAAAGTTTGTTTATGGTGGGGAACCACCAGATTGGCTTCCTTTTTTTGGAGGATAGCATCTTGGTTCTCTTGTGGATGGCACGATCCATGCACTCGTGTATGTGCTTATACAGTGCATTTGTATAGGATTCAGCAGTCATAGCTCTGTTTTCCATCTGAATGGGTGTTGTGAAGCTTGCCACTTCTGTCTTAAGAAGCATAAAGTTGGTTTTGGAGAAGTTTTTTACAGTGGTTTCCTTAATAAGGGTGGGATATTGATGTCTAGGGTGATTAGCTTGTGGTCGGATCTGACCAGCGAGGAGTTGACCTCTGGCATGGAACATCAGTTGCCCATATTGGTAATGACCAGGTCCAGGATATTGCTGCCCCTGGTAGGGGTATGGACAAGCTGATCCAAAGCATTGGAATTTATGAATTCCAGAAAGCTTTAAGCAAATGAGTTAGTACATGAGTAGTTTTCCCAGTTGATGGTGGGATAGTTGAAATCACCCATTATAAGGGTTTTGAGCTGTACCTTAATATTACTCAGTATCTCAAGAAACGTGGAGTGGACTTCCTGGGGCATGGTGGGGGATCTGTAACAAGCTACAACCTGGACTGCAGTCTTGCCCAGTGTTAGCTGCATAGAGTTCCAGAACATTGCAATATAGTCAGAGTGGAGAGAGTCTCATGCTGCTTTATTTGGCTTGGGTGTGTCAAGGAACATCTTGTCAACTGATCGTAGAGAACTGCTTGGAGTATAAAGTTGTAAGCTGGTTAGTGGGTGGCAGTTTTCTGGTTTGTTCATGAGACTATGCACTATTGTAAACCTAGCCAATTACTAAAGGACATAATCAAATCTGGTACCTTGTACCTCTCAGGTAACGATATTAACCTTATGTCAAACCCTCAGTCAAATTAGTGAAAATTGATTTATAGATATATATATATATATATATATATATATATATATATATATATGCATATATACAGACAGAGGGGGTAATTCTCTGTTTCCTTTCCCCATCTGCTGTTCCCACATGCAGTGTCACACAGTATTTACCTGTAAATGTGACAAATGCTGTAAAGTACTTCACATTTCATGACTGGCATTTCCGTATTATAAATTTCCATAGAGTGAGTCCAGGTTTTTGCATTTGTTGAGCAACTAGCCTGGAGGTGTGGATATCCTTAATGAATATGGACACGCCTTCTCCTTTAGTGTTTCGGTCCAGGTTAAGTGGCCGAAAGGTGTGGTATGAGTTATAGCCTGGTAGTGCAGGGGTGCCCTCTGGAGCCTTGGACCAGGTCTCCGTCACTGTACAGATGTCGATGTTTTCCATTTTAAGGAGTGCCTCGAGTGATTGCATTTTGAGGTTTAGACTTCTAGCACTGAGTAGCATTACCCTCAGATTTTGCTTGCATATACCTGCAACGGTGGTGAGTTTGTTGTTTGAACCTTTCCTTAGCCAGTATCCAGAATCCCAGGGACGACAGGTGCAAGGCCATCTCTGGAATTGTATCGTGATCTGTCAATCATGTCTTCCCAGGTAGACAGACACTGGATCCCCTTAGAATGATGCCGGAAGCTAAGCCAATTGTTGAAGTCAGTCATTTTGCCCTTGTATTGTGGTATCATTCTGGGCGATGGCAGGATGGTACTCAGGGCTAGGGTCATACCTGCCTGGGCTACATGATCTGAGAGCTCCTCCATGTCTCTTTTCATGTAGTCCAGAGAGGTAGAGCTCAGGTCATTCACACCAACATGGACAATGACAGAGTCATATTTATACTTGTTGTCGAGTGACCTGAGTGCTTGCGTTATGTGGCAGATCCTGGCACCCGACAGGCAGCTGACAGTAACTTTCTCCTTGTTTAGCCTGGTGAGTGGGACATCAGTGTGCCTGACTATAGAGTCACGTATGACTAGTGTGAGTATATTGTTTTACCTTATGGGCTGAGGTTGAGTGGCACACTGATTTTGTGGGCTGTGTGTCATTTGGGTAGTTTTGCGGGGTGGTGGTTACTTGCATTTCAGCTTTGGAGGTCTCTGTTGTTTGGGCAGATTTTTATTGAGAGCCTCTGTGAATGTAGGTGTATGTTTTGTGTCTTTTAAATGATTGTTAGATATACTGTCTAAGAAAATTAGCAAGATCCTGAGTTAGTATCACTGGTTGGATTTAATCATGTGATTACATTACACAGTTTGTAGATGTTTTTTAAATTTGATGAAGTTCTAGTTAAATAAAAGAAAGAAAGCACTCAGTCAGTAAAAATCGTAAACACACTAAACTAGGTATAAATCCCTATGTCACAAGATGGGTTGCCAACTGGCTCACTGACAGAACCCACACTGTGAAAGTTGCAGACTCTAAATCCAACTTCAGACCAGTGACAAGTGGAGTACGACAAGGTTCAGTCCTAGGTCCTCTCCTGTTTGGTATCTACTTCTCTGAAGTACAGGCTAACACAGAAGGTCTTTGGCTAACAAAGTTCTCAGATGACTGCAAACTAGGAGCCATAATCAAAACCCCTAACGATGTGGACATCCTACAAAAGGGCTTCACTGAGACAGATGCTTGGTGTCAAAGTCATGGCTTCAAGCTCAATGCCAAAAAGTGCATTGTCATCCCTTTTGGTAAAAACTCTGTACCCATGAATTACCACATAGGCGGTAGTCTACTTAACACTGAAAGTGTGATAAGAGACCTTGGGACACAGATGGGCAGTAGTCTCTCCTTTGATAATCACATCGCCACAGTAGTCAGGAAATCTTTCTACGTGGCACACCTCATCACAAAAGGTTTCTCATCCAGGAAAAAATATGTCATTGTTCCCCTGTACTCATCACTCATTAAACCCTTTATAGAGTACAATGCCCCTTTTGGTATGTACCTCACAAGACATCTACAACAACTGGAAAGGCTGCAGAAATTCCTCACAAAGAGGATTACCAGCCTCAAACAGATGCCCTACGCAGACCGCCTCAAAAAACTCCAGCTTTACTCTGTCACATATTGCCTACTCAGAGGCAATCTCTGCCTAACATACAAAGCTATGTCAAACCCAGAGCTGTTGGACATGCTCCACTTAAAGAAATCCCAATCCCTCCGAGCTACATGCTCTAGGGACCTAAACCTCATCACCACATTAAACAGAACATGCTGGAGGGATAGAATCCTATCCCAAAGACTTCCCATACTCTGGAACAAACTACCTATCTATATCAAACAACGCTCCTCATTAGCATCTTCAAGAAAAAAGATAGGAAAGTCACCCCGGAGATCACTTCTGTAGCTCTGTTTGACAGGGGCACAGGAAAAAAAGTTTCTTGGGTGGCAAAAGCCAGGGTACCGTTTGGCTAGGCGTATATAGGCCCTAGGGCCAATAGCCTAGTACCTACCTATGGAGACTGTTTACTTACTTGCTATTGTGAAATGATAAAAAAAGTAATTGCTTTTGCCCTTCCAATCCTGGCTGCAACTGTTCCAAGTGAGTAATGTACTGAGGAAGTAAAATTTACAGATGCTAAGGGTTTTGCTTGACCTATCACATTTTTCTCAACTAAGTGCATAAATCAGTTATGAAACTTACACAGATCCCAGCATGCTAATCAAAAACACCTAGATTTCTGTGCACAAGAGGAGGGGGTTAATTCCAACTTTGGAATAGTTTAATGCATATCTGTAGTTATATACGTTGTTAAACTGGTTGTTCAACTGGTTTGAGGTCTTGTTTGTAGCACTGGACCCCAAAGCACTGCCTGCTTAAGTAACTTTCTCAGAGTCACACACTTGGTGGGTAGAGAGGGACTGCAAAATTACACATTTACTCTTACCATAGCAAATAGCCTATAGGATTCATAACTTAGAAGTAGTTGCTAACATCTGCCAGTGCAGGGGGAACTCCTCCACAAAAGAGTGCCATTGCAAAGTAAAACTGACTTCCCTTCAGAAAAGAGGGAGGATCTTCCTCATGACAAGAGTAGTTACAAGCACCCTTAATTGGGGTAATACCTCACACAATAAAGGTGACTTCGGCTCTATGCTCATTGTATGTTTACTTCAGTTCTCTTTCTCTGCAGTGCACTCACCTTATACAATGTTCCTGCAGACTGTGAAAGAAAGGCCTTCTGTGGCATAGGTCCAAGAATGTGTAAAACCTACTGTGTAGCACTAAGAAGTGTGTGCATCTCACATGGATTTACATCACAGTTGAAGTCCGTCTTTTTTGAGATGATAAGTGCTGTAACTACCACTGCATCACTAGCTTTACTGCAGCTTGTCAAGCCCCTGATCATGATTGTGAAGCCTACTTTTTATTATACATACCAGGTAAATACAGAAATTAACAAATAATTCCTAATTACAAACCTGTCTTCTTAAAAGTATCTCATTTGCACTTCATTTGCAACATTTGACTGTTACGTATGCTCACATATTACTGTCTGTAACTCATCTTGACTTGTCCCTCTTACTTTATGCTATTTTACTTAACAAGACCAAAGGAGCTATTGTGGTCCAGTTCCTCATACTGTTTAAGTAAATAAAACTAGACTTCTCCATGGTATACTGGGATAAAGCCACCTGGATTAAACTTGTACCAGGAGCTGAATGAGCCAACAAAAATAAGAAGACAATGCCTACTTGCCTCTTTCAGTGGGGCAGAAAGTGGTGTGCACTGAGGTTATGCTAATGTAGAGGTAACTAGGAGCTGATCGCCAAACTTTCATCCAGTTTTGAGGTGGGCGAGGTAGTTTTGGTATGTGTCACCACATAAGGCGGGGGCAGTTTCCACACAGTGCTCCCACAGATCATCCCAAACATATCACCCACCTTGCAGGGGTTAGGGAGTCGAACAGACTAGCAAAATAAAACAGTAGCTTTCTAGAGGCAGCATTGACAAGTACTTCTGCTTTCTGCCTCCCAGTCCTGCTGATCTAGCAGACTGTCCCACTAAGAAGACTGAAGAAGTCTGGGACAGGAGACATAGGTGCATTAAGGTAACTAAGGCATACCCAAGTCACACAAGGTGTGACAATGTGTGTCTTGCTATTACAGAGACCTGAACTCATAAACCTCACAATCTCCAAAATAAGTAAATAAATAAAACTCTAAAATGAAATGTTTTATTATTTCATTATTGTGAAAAGGCTTAATGTTTTGATATATTTAATAAGTATCTGTCTAAGCCTACTTGCCTGGGCCATATATGAAAAAGTGGTACATTTGTTATGCTTGCTTAGCTGGTCACCAGAGCAGAATTTTGGCCTGCATCGATGGCTTAGAGCCCTGGATATGGCCCAGGTGACATGATTTCATAGCGGCTCAGGTATTTAACAGTGCAGATAAGAGAGGATGGGTGTATACAGCCTGGGAAGAAGGTGGGATGGAGTGAAACATATACTTTCTTTCTGTACCTTCAGAGGAAGGATGAAGTGGAATGATTACTTGGTTGACCCACCAAGTCACTGCATGATGATAGCTCTCATTGGCATGTGGGCAACAGTGTTCACTTACCTGAAGAAGATATTGTGGGTCCAAGTGGTGATGTAGGTAGTGCACTCCTCAACCCATTTGGTAGGATTATGCTAACTCTTGTCATTGTCAGAATGCCAGCAGAGGGACAAACACCTTGATGTCTACCAGGATGTTGGCCCTTCCTGATGGCTGTTCCACTGTCAGATATGATGGATAAACGTCTTCACCGCTAAGGAATGTATGGGCCTGTCTAGGTGGTTAAGGATTGTTGGGCAGCATGGCTGGGGAGGGCAGTAGACATCACAGCAAGTCACAAATTGGGATACTGTCACACATGCGCGCGCGCACACACACACACACACACACACACACACACACACACACACACACACACACACACACACACACACACACACTCTCTCTCTCTGCTGCCTGCATGCCATGTTCAGTACTTTTCAACAGCTGTTAAAAGCAAGTAGAGAGAGGCCTGTAGCTATTTACATCAACAGAGTGAAGCAGTGCTGCACAACAGACCTACCAGCTGTCACTGATTTGGGGTTTTGTCCCCCCACTACCATTATTTTTCGCTTTGTCCAGAATACTTGAGCAAAAAAGCTGAGTGGTATACTGTACAATGGTTAAGTTCATAATCTGCAAGTCTAGAGACTGGGTGTGAATCCCATCAGTTTTTATTTGTATATGTTTGATCCCAGACAAGCTACTTATTTCCAGGGGATCCACTGAACTACCTAGTTATCAACACCCCTCCACAGGAAAAAAAAATGCAGTTTGATAAAATCAGAACAAAACTTACCATAAATTTGCATACAAGACTTCGTTCAAAAAGTCTAACTTATGAATGCTATATAACTTTTATTACAAATTTTTTGTACGCTGGAATACATTCATTTTGTTTCTTTTATGTTAGGCAGATGTACAACCTCAATATACATAAGGCTGTCCAAATCACTGTAAAATTATCTGGCTTTGATGGTGAGTATGCTTAACTGAATCCATATCTAATGATGGACAGATTAGATGAAATTTCATACTTACTCCAAAGTGTTGCAATTTCATAGTAGGTTATAGTAAGAAGAGAGATGCAGGGGGCTTGCCACCCACAGCACTCAGGTATTTTTATGTAGCTTTCTATCCTTCACGTTTTCACTTTAAGCAGTTCATTTCTTGATGGGGGTTACTTATATTGTTCCATGACAAGTTATATATACATTGTGGTACTTCCCACATTGTCTCTGTATTATGTTGGCTGTTTCTCACAACAAAGCGTCATAAACAATTTGTTGAGAACACATTCACAAAAAGCCACTGTATCGCTTAGTGATATAATAGTGGATAGTAGTGTGGGGACCTTAATGCACATGGTGCTTTGCATGTGTGGCGGTGAATTATTAAAGTATATTTTTCATCCCCCCAGTCCCTTTGTTGATGACACTTGAAGTAAAGTTCACTGAAATTTCAGAGAAATCATCAGAGGTAAAATTAATACCTTACAAAGGTTTTTATTATAAAAGTGGGCACATATAATTTGAATGATTGTAAGAGCCATGTACTGTGCAAAAAGTAAATGTAAACTTGTAATGGAACACTTTGGTTATACTGCTATCTGTTTAAGCAAACTATATCTTGGTGAATCCTTTGAACTGTCAATGAAAATGATAAATAGGCCCCAATACAAACTGAAATTGCATCAATAGTAATACTTTTGCATGTTTACTGCACAGTAAATCATACTTTTTAGAAAGCTGAAACAGTATCATTAAATTATGTCATATATAGCGGTAATATCCACTATCCATTTAGAGTGGAAGAATCCATTTCTTCTGTGATCATTTTAATAATATAGCAAGATTAGTCATCGATAATTTCTCTACTCCCTTCATACACACACACACACACCACACACACACACACACACACACACACACACACACACACACACACACACACACACACACATTTGATACTACTCAGTATATAGTCTGAGATACATTTAATGCACATCTACATATTAAAGAATTATTGCAGCACATGTTTCTGCATTCTTCTTCATCCATATGGTTCCTTTCTTTCTTTGCTGTTTTTTGGTCCCTGTGCAGCAGACCATTGACTGTCACTGTTGCCTTTTCTGAGTCTCTGTTGTTGAGAGTCCCTTATGACACCTGTGGATTTAATTTGGTACTTTTTCCCATTGTCTAAGAGAAAGTTGAGGCCTCCCAGACTACTGTTCTATGTGCAAAGATAAGCATTTTTCACTTACTCCTTTCTCTCATAATTAATGTGCAGTGCTTTAAGGCCATTAAGGCAGAGAACATCTGTTAATGCATGCCCCTATGTTTGGAAGCATACCACCCCCACCCACCCCATTATGACATCTGGTGTTATCATCCTATGCTTAATTCCCCTTCCCTGGGGTAGGTGAGCCTGTCTTTGCAGTTTTTTCTAGAGGAAGGCAGCCGTTGTATGTGTTAGTTAGTGCAGTATCTACACCTTATTATTCGGCATGAGTTCTCAAAGACATTTCTTCTCTGATGAATTCAGCACTCTGTGTTTCGTATAAAATACAATCAATGTCCCATATTTTGCATTTTTTCTGAGCCATTCCCGATCTCCAGTTACTTACTGAGATCTTTTCTGAACCTGTTCTCTTAACACAGATGCATTGAACTTGTTTTGCTAATTATATGTCAGTGACTTGCTTATTTACTGACTGTAGCTTTACTTTGCTTGGTGTGCATGTGTGTGTGTGTGTGTGTGTGTGCGTGTGTGTGTGTGTGTGTGTGTGTGTGCGTGTTAGTGCAATTGCTCGGCAGAACAAAGTCACATAACTATAAGGGAATGTTTAGAAGGCAGAATGGAGGACCAGCTTCAAGTCATGATCTTCAGGGTTTTTAGTTCTTAATGCCTACTACTATTGACACATATGTATATATATATATATATATATATATATATATATATATATATATATGGGTCTACCTGACAACGTCGACAGCTCAGAACGCACACACACGAACACCGCCGCCAGAGATGACACAACTGAAGACCGACAGAGAGATGAACATATATATATATATGTGTGTGTGTGTGTGTGTGTGTGTGTGTGCGGGCGCGTTTGTGTGTTTGTATGTATGTATGGCATGCTCCTTTACTGGTTATACTTCTGCTTTGCTTACTTTGTGTGCATATGTGATGTGTGTGTGTGTGTGTGTGTGTGTGTGTGTGTGTGTGTGTGTGTGTGTGTGTGTGTGTGTGTGTGTGTGTGTATGCTTGTGCTTGCATTTAATCATAAGAATGGGGTCACATAACAAACATCAGCAAATGTTCGGAAGGCAGATCTTCAGTCCATAATATCTACTCCTTATTTACATATGTAAGTATGAATAAAGTTACTTTGGCATGCTAATATACACAATGTTAAGTTTTGAACAAACCGAACACAAGTTTGTCACAAAATGGATAGCTTTAACTAAGTCATTTTTTATTTACTTAACAAAAAAAACTCTTCTGGAGGAGGTACCACAGCTGTCATTCAGCTGTCAGAATTTCTTATTTGTAAGGAACCATTGTTTATTTTTAAAAGCATAACCATTAAGCAACATAACCACAAGAAAAATAGTAGGGAATGTTTTGCTAGAAAAAAATGAGCATGCCAGGTAATGAGATAATAGAGAGGGTCAAGACTGCCTTGGAACCTTTTAGCGTCTTCACACTTTACTATGTAATTTGACCACCATTAAACTTGCACCAGCTGTGGTCTGAGTGATTTGGGTATTTAGCTCAGTAGGGGTTGTTATGTTGGCAAGGCAAACTTTAATGCAAAATAAGCAACAGTACTGTTTATCTGACATTAATTAGCTTTCTGTTTCTGGAAGGAATGCAACAATTAACTATTTAAATTAAAAAAGTTGATCTTCAGACAAGTCAGGTCTGGTTTACCTTTAAGGGTTCTGCTGTACATCCTGACTAAATTGAGATTCTTGCATTAAAAAGTAGGTTTTGGCCTGAGCCAGGAGCCCAGGCTTTTCGTCTGAAAAAGGCATGGTGTTCATTGTCTTTTGGCATGCCAGGAAACTAAGGGGATATGACCTAAAGGGCAAGGGATTACTGCTAGGCATGCTACTCCAGATAACGTTGCAACGTCTTAAGGGAGTTGAGAGATCAAACAGTTATTTTTTGAAATTTCTGTAGGAGCCAGGTTTCTTTTCCCTTTCACTCCTTCCTTATTTTTGGAGGAGTTTGATTTTGCTGGATCAGGTCAGATGTGAAACACGTGTGCACCATTACATGTTTTTGCCTCTGTAGCCCACTAGTTATACCAGACTACATTTAGGAAACTTGAATTACTCTATGAACAATCATCTATTATCTTATTCAGGCATTTTAGTTCTGAATCTGTGTATGTTTTGTTTTCAGAATGTTGTAGCCAGGTATCAGAAAGGCGAAATTAATTTCAAAAAGTGTCAGCTATCCATTTGTACTGCACATTTGTTGTAATCACACACATGTAGCAAAAGCCATGTGTACGGAAACGGTTTAAAGGAAAACAAAGTCAAAACATATTACATTGGGAAATATATCATATAAAATGTTTTCAGTATCTCTACCCTAGCAACTTTAGTAGTATTTCCTGCACCTAACACATTCATAGTGCCGTTTTATAAATACTGTGCCACACTGCTCACCTTCTGTAGAAGGGTAATGCAGCTGCTTTCACAATGTGAATTAACTAATGAAAATATGTGGTATCTGCTGCTAAACAATTATGCATATAATTTACAGTCACATATAAGTTACTAGCTATTATAGAGTGATTGCTCATTAATATTCAAAAACGAGCACATTGATTGGACAGCCCAACCAGCATACCCATTGTAAATCAAGCATATGCCAACAGAAAAAAGTCCAGCTGCAGAAATATCACTGAGCAGCCTGACTTTCTATTGGTATATACTAAGGGACAGAGCAAAATATGAGGAAAAATCAGGTATGCTCTGCAAAACTAAAGAATCATAAAAGTACCTGATTTTCCTTGTATTTTTGCACTATCCCTCAGAAAATCTCAGCATCAGTTGCTTCTCCTGCACTGGACTGATGCACTGTGCAAACATGAAAACATAAGTCCCATGCACATGCATCAGTAAGCAAAGAAGAACACAGAGGAACACTGCAGCGCCAATATACAAAGACATTATTTAAGAAAGATAAGCAAGTTATTTCTTAAATAATGTCATTGTATTATAGCAGTAGTCCACTCTTGTGTGTGAGTATATCAAGATTTACGCATAGTTAGCTTTATTTGATTACTCAGTCTTTGCCCCATGATCAAACCAGACTAACTGTGGGTGAATCCTGATATAAGCGCATACAGTCATTCATAGGCTCATAGATCAGTACTAGGCTAATTGCCCTTGTGGGCCATTTTAAACCTAGCCAATTAATCCATGTGAGAATCAAACCCTGCACTTTGTGTCTGTAAGGTAAACAACTTAACCATTATGCAAACCTCACACACGTTGTGGATTATTGCTTAACTAAATAAAATAACTAATGAGAGTGCTGTAAATCAAGTGAACAAGGTAACTTTTAGATCTGTTACATGCATCCATTAAGGAATTGCATCTTGATACCCTTGTTAATGAATTTCTGTGTGTGGTGGTGGTGCTGCGGTAGCGTTGTCGCCTCACAGTAGAACGTTGTCCTATTCGATTCTCAGCTAGAGCATCTTCTGTGTGGAGACATGCCTGAATGGGCATACCTTCGTTGAAGGTTGTCTGTCAGGGCTGGCAACTCGGCACGTAAAAATCTACTGCCAATCATTAGTGGACCGGAGTTCCGCTGTGGCGACCCCTAACTGGGAAATGCCGAAAGACACAACAACATAATGACTAACCCAAATGCTATCCCTCTAAATACATTACCATTTCTTTCACATTTTTTTATTTATCCTTTGTAACCAGGTTAGTCCCACTAAGCTAGTGGCCTCTTTTAAGAGGAGACCCAAAGTGGTATTTAAACTACTAGGGAAAATTTGGCCAGGGCATCAGAGAACTTCCCTTATTCTTTTCGTTAGGTGCCATGGGATCTTTTATATCCACCTGGGTTACCACAAACTCAAGCAGATAGCACCTCAGTTTAACCATCTCTTCTGAAGAATAGCACACTCAGGAGTGCAGCACCCTCCTTATGCTGCACTACAGTGCCAACAGTCCATCTACCTGGTGTGGGGATAGAACCCACAGCCTTCTGCACCAAAGGCAAGTGCTACCTGTTGTGCCACTAGCACTGCAAATCTGCATATCTGAAAGTTTATCTTAAGTAATGGGTTGGTAAGTGTGGCAATGTGTAAACAGTCACAGAAGTGACTAAATTCCAGTTGGCATTCTACACTGAAAGATGAAATCCTATATACTTATATGTATATGTAGCAACACTTTTAGAGCTGGTGGGGGGTCTGGATTTGTAGGAAACTGAGCTGATAAAATATCAGTATCAGTTGGCTTTCTATGAAGCCAAAGACTTTTTTATGCTTTTCACTTGAAGAGCTAAGGGGGACACGCACAAGGTACTTACTACATGAGGCAGTAACGACTCTGAATATGGTGATCTCCACTCTGTCAAAGAAAACATGTATCCCAGTCCTACCTATTAATAGGAAAAAAATTGCACATAGTAAATTGTGTTGTAGCTGCATTTAATTAACTGACACAATCATCTGTCAGCTGAATTATTATAAATAAATGTGATGTGAAATTGGCCATAAAATGGCGGTCATATAAACACAGGGCTGTATTAGTAACATAATCTACTGTTAGGACTTAGTATGGATTATGGATTAAAACAGGGCTCATGCCAGAAAATAAAAACACAGGTATGAATTCAAAGACTGAACTATCAGTATGAACGGCAGCCACATTCCAGATTATACACTTCACAGTTCCAAGCCTGGCACTATTATGTCTACCATTCATAATTTATTAACTACAAATAATGTCTTCCATTAAGACTTACACAATCATCGATTTTTCATAGTTATTCATCTGGTACTTGACATATTTTAGTAGGGATTCCTATAGGTTACAACATGTTGTTAAATGTATATATAATTAGTTATTATTTTTGGTGATTCCCAGCCTGTTTCCCTACTGTCCTGCATGCATAATATTTGCATTTAAATACTACAAAGACAGATGAAGCCCTTTCTGTGACTCAGATGCCTGGTTCAGTGAGTGTCCAAGACATTGGAGGAGTAGACATGTTGGGAAAGAGGAATAATGAGACAAAGTCTGCTTATCTGTCTCTCATGGGAGAAAGGAAGGGGAATAGGCTAGAGACATGCTCCATTCCCTGTTTCCTAGTGGATACTGAGAGAAAAGAAGAGCTGTTAGACCTGGAAAAATGTGGATGGGGCATTTTAATAATTAGCTTCAGTGCAAAAGCACAGCATACCCTTCAAAATGCCCCACACATGCCACAACTCACCATGTAGGGGGAATGGCCTAATTGTTTAGCTCAACAGCTTACTTGCAGCGCAATGGTACCCACATGTTTGTTCCTGTATCTAGTTGTAAGGTGCTGTAAGCCTTAAAGCTGAGTAAGTCTCCTTATCAAGAAACAGATGAGATCTGCTAAACAAACTACACATCCAGCACTTACCGGATAATGTGACAGCCCCAGAGTAGACATAGCCACGGGATGTGGCTGACGCTTGCAACCTAGAAATAAGATGCACTGGGGTACTTTGAAAGGGAAATTAGGCTTAAATGATCTGCAGGGGCAGCTACCCTAGTAATTACCTATGAAACAGAAGGCAGGATGACAAGTGTAAGGCACTTGTGATCGGGGCACCTTTGGTATATGTAAGCAAATTGCTCATTAACCTATTCCAGAGAACTCGACTGAAGGAATAGTGTAAGAAGTTGTATATAATGTAAATGTAAATAGACCCAGAAGTATGTTGCTTATTCTGCCTCTGTCATTTTTCTTATTCTTAGCAGATTTTTGTTTGTATGGAGATCAGTAAAAAAAAGAAACCCAATACTAAATTTTAGCTGAGGCAGACATCTGGAGGGAGCTTAAGCTAAAATCATGAAAAAAATAACAGTTGTATCTAAATGGAAGGTTAAGCAGAAGACTGAGGCACATAATCTGCAAGTTTACATTGAGTTCAGTCTCATTTTTCAGTCAGCATCACAACAGCATGTTTTTACGCATTAGCATTCAAAACATGGAAAGTTACATTTGTTATGGACTGCGTAGGCCTACATCACCTGTCGTGTACATTCTAAGTCATTGCTACAGTAATGGAATTTTTATCCACCTTTCTTTTTCTCCTTCTCTTCAGTATACATTAGATTTGTCTCATACCACCCTGAATTCTCCCTCTGGTACTGAATTGTGCATCATTAGTTTGAGGGTACTGTTTGCAGCCTTACTGATTTCAGTGAAATACTTCTCAGACACACACACACACACACACACACACACACACACACACACACACACACACACACACACACACACACACACACACACACACACACACACACACACTCACATTAGCAGATACAGGAATGTTATGCCCTTTGTCTTTCTCTACTATTAATGCTGCCTCCTGAGCCTTTGCTGGCACAATCTAGACTTAATAACCACACAGCAAAGAAATGTTAATATTTTTGAACTATAACTGCTATTAAAAACACTGTCTTTGAATGACCATTACTAAATACAGCAGAGGTTTCTGCATATTTGTAGCAAGCTAAAATTCATCAGAATATCAGTATTCATAAAAAAAGAAACTTTGAATATCTACTGTATGGGCTGAAATCTAAAAATGTGTCTGGAAGTATCACAATCTTTGCACACACACACACACACACACACACACACACACACACACACACACACACACACACACACACACACACACACACAAAATACTTGTAATTTTATCCACTATAATTTTATATTTCATGTAATGCCATGCAGTGTTGTCTAAGTCGCTTAGTTTTTTTTCTAAATATTACTGAAAATGTGGAAGACATTTATACTTTTTAGTTGTGTCCTCATAAAGAACATTGGGTATCTCCAACATCATTTACACAAAATATCTGTGGCAGCTTTGTCATGTCTGATGAAATCTCCCTCATGATTCTATTTAGCTGAATTTTTATATTGGGTGAAAAGTTCCTGAAGTAATAGCAAAACTACAGAAATCTTTCAGATGTTCATAAACTGCAATTTGCATGAAAGACACACTTAAGTATCAGAAGTAATTTGTCCATTGTTCCATGTAATATATTTCACATATACCATGTAGTTCCTCTGTAAATCATTTGTTTTTTGAAATAGTACAGAACCACAGAATGTGCTGTTTCATAACTAAGCAAAATGACAGTGTTCATGAAACTTACATATTACATGCATAGTTTTGATACAATTTTTATGCATGTAATCTTTCACATATTAGACCACTCCAGTAGCATAGAGAGATAGAGCACTGACTACAGGCTTGGTTACTCTGTTTCGATTATCGATTTGGATAAATGGATGTTACCATCCCCAGTAGATGACTATTCTCTGTGATGATCACTAGTGAAGGCTGGGGATGTTATGTTATGAGGTGTGTGCCTAAGGGGGAAATAGGGTGGGGACAAAATTGAGCTGCTACATAGGTAGGGTGATTTGCACACTTGCCCCTCAGGTGTACCACAAAAGGACCAGGGTAGGACATAAAACTGACCCCCCCAGTGGATGTGAACAGCTAGACCCCCAAGGCATCTTCAATTTCCGATTTACCCCCAGCCCTATGCACTTTAGTCCGGGTAGCTATGGAGGTGGCTGGTAGACTAGATGATGGACATGGGGCACTGGTTCGGGGTCCGTCTTTCACATGATATAATTCAACTGTATTTTCTTTAGCTGTAATTTTAGTGTACTGTGAAAGGCAGGATGCCTGACTACCTGAATTAAATTAAATTAGTGCAAGGTGAGTTATTACTTCTTTCTCTTATGTATTAAAGGACTAGTTACTGTCTGTATCTGCTATTTTCCTCTTCAATGATACGTTGGCTTTCTTCCTTTCTAGTGCTGTCCCTTTTTAGAGGGTTTGTATTGCTTCATTCAGTGTACTTTGCCATCCCTTCCCCACATGTCGACACACATATATAGAATTAATAAAGTGCGCAATTAAAATACAAAAAGAAATCAGCATAATTAATAATAGCCATAAGGTATTTTCGCATGTGTCATCCTAATGGTCAGTCATAGCAGCTGTTCCCACTACCTTGTGCTATGTCATTCCCCAAGGGGCTGATTAGCTTAAAAATTCATACAGACTCCAGAATACTTTATTGCTTATTGGATAGTACTGATCTGAGGCCCTTGGAAAGTGATAGCTAGATTTTTTTGTACTAATCTGTAAATTCACACTGTGTTTGTGCTTAAAGATTTCCATCATATTCTGGGTGTCATCAGCACTACTTCCAATGGATAAATGCGGCTTCTGTATTTTATAGTATTCATAAACATTTCAGTTCCAAATGTGTGCATTCCTAACTCTTTTAATATGCCTGTTTTCCTTTCTTTTCTTTTTTCTTGCTTACATTTTTCTTGGTGTTTATGTGCCTTTGTTGAATGCAGAATGAATATCTCTTTTTGTCTCTACTGCATACAGTATACATTGACTTTCGGTGCTATATAAATAACCTTATTTAATCAGACTACCATAGACATATAATTAGGATACTCATTTTTTATAGTGTTGCATACTTTCATTCATTAAATCATTTGCCTTATTAATAGTTCATTTTAATAACATTTTTGTGCAGCTGATGATGGTACCATACAAAATATATGATCTGATGCTATTTTAATTTGTTCCTTAATGAATGGGTTTGGATCCAATCCTTGGATCCGACGGGGTCACTTTCTAAAGATTCTAAGATCCGACTGTCAAGCCACTCCCTTACTGATAATGCCCCTGACCAGTAGAATACCTCAGATTTCGTTTGCCGCTCTTCAAAATGGTCAGGATTGTAATTGCTCAAGCTCCTTCTACTGAGCTTTTGATTTTCTACTACCATTGATTGTAGTCCATGTTTCTATTTCTATACCTTTAGGTGTTTTCCTTGTACTACCATCGTTGGCAGTTATTAACTTACTTCCCTTTCCTTCTTATTTCTTTCTTCAAAAACAAAAAGCCTTCTTTCTCAAAACTGTTTGTTTACCAGTATGGTTAATGTGCCGACTGGATTTAAAAAATGCAATTCCTGTGAGCATAAGATCCCCAATTCTGATGCCCACAGAGAGTGTGTTTATTGTTTGGGCCCAGCACATTTGGACACCCCCTGTTCCACATATGTGGCCTTTAATGCGAGAGCGGTAAGCAGCAGTAGGAATATGCTTATTTTGAAAGGCCTCCTTCCTGCTTCAGCTTTTTCTTCAGAGGCTGAAACCCCCTGACAGAAATTGAAGGAACCCAGGGAACACCATAAATGCTCTCCTGCCTAGTCTCTTCAGTCTACACCTGCTTTAGAGCCTCCAAAAAAAGTTTCTAAGACCTCATATCCAAAGCTTTCAGATCCATTACCATCTGCTGTTTCATCTCCTCTATCCCGTGTTCCCAGATTTTCTCTGGAGCTGGTGTTTCTGAGATTAAGGTCTCCCTTTATGCAAGAGACTCCTAAGAAGTCGTCAAGGTCATCTTCCACATCCTCTTCTGCTAGGTCTTCCCATGGTCTGTCCGAGGCAGAGGTGGATAGGATGATGAGGAAATTCCTCAAAACACAGATCCTGATGGGGGGTTTGCCAGCTCCATCTCCCATCGGATTCATGAGCCGCTAACCTTCTTTTCAACCTGCAATTGCTCCCTCTCTGATCCAACAAGCCATTTCAGAGTCCTTGGATCCAAGAGTCTTGAAAGTCAAACTGTCGGATCCGAAGGTTATTTCATCGTTGACTCTGGCTACTTCCCCTGACCCAGTCAGCTCTGACACTGTTGGAGCATGATGGCTCTTGGAGCCAACACATCGGGTCTGAGGGGTTGACTTCGACTCTGAAGTTTTTGGAGCCTACTCTTCCTCTTGGAGCTTTGGTGCTGGATAGCTTGGCTCCAACTCCTCCCTTGGGGGGGGGGGGGTTGTCCATGACTTCTCCAGGTCTCTCTGCATTTGAGGTGGTGGAGAAGGCATTCCCTCAGAGAGTAGTTTCAACTCTCCCTTCCTTGGATCCATGCCCTATTTCCTGTTTGGGTCTTGTGTCCAAGTCCTCACATCCTACACCTCAGGGACAGCCAGACCAGCTGAGCTTCCAGACAGTTCCCACCAGGGAACTCCCCATCTCCTCCGGTACCTCCCCAGAACATTCCACTGAGGAGGTCCCTCAGAAGAAAACACACAAGAGGAGGCACTTGTATTCCCCTCAGTAATCCCTCAGAGAAGACACCGATTTTGATGAAGGAAATAGGTCTCCTAGATCTCCACATGAAGATGTCTCATTCAGAGACATCTTAGAGATACTTCACTAGAAAGGTGGTTGGTCTTCCCAAACCCTTTCTCAGGAGGAATTGGTGTTCTTGGAAACCTTCAGGTCTGACCTGTCTACGTCTTTGGTACCCCCTGAAGATAAGCTTATAGACTTTGTCTCCGCAGAGTGTGAATGAATGGAAATCCATGGAACCTATCCCCAAATGCCCCAACAAAATCTTAAGTGACCCTGCTGATAGACAGTACTGAACTAAAGGGATCCGTGTAGATGCCATAGTTGTTGTGGCAGCCACCAAAAAGGAACTTACTGAACAAAGCTCCACTGTCCATCCCCTAACAGAGAGTCTAGGGCTGTGGACATGTTTGGGAAGTGAGTGTATGCATCAGCAACATTTGCCTTCTGATCTCTGAACTACCTGACACATTTTACCAGATTACAGAGGGACTTGGTAAAGGAACTGTCTAATTCTGCCCCATGGTCTATGTCCACAGTGAAACAGAAGATTGTGGGCACCCTGCAGTCGATTACAAACGCGTCCATGAAGTTAATCTTGCATACTGCAGAAGGTACCTCAAGGGTGGCCAGTTCAGGGATAGCCATAAGGAGACATGCCTGGATGCAATTGTGCAATTTTTCGGAACCCTTCAAGGTGCCATTCATCAATTCTCACTTTGATGGATCATCCTTGTTTTGCCCAACAGTGAAAGAGAGTGTCTTCTATAGTGAACAAGATGGAAAGACCTTGTCTGCTGTCGGAATCCACTTTTCTACCTCTATTTCTATACCTTTAGGTATTTTTCTTGTACTACCATCGTTGGTAGATATTAACTTGCTTCCCTTTCCAGTCAACACAGCAGTAAGAAAATGTGGTTCAGAAAATCTCAAGGTGATTTCCAGGAATCATGTGGGGATTTTACTCCCCCAGGTAGAGGGGGAAATAACTTCAGTAGTAGATGTCGCCCACTCAGCAGAGGGGGTCCGCAGAACCAAGGATCTCAAGATTCTTTCTCTGACAGATCCTTCCAGCATTCCTGAAAGGTTGCCCGACTGTCCCTCTCTGGAGAAAGTCAGGGGGTGCTTATTCTTGCACCAAAATGTCTGGATAGCCGTCATCACAAATGACTCTTGTGTGCAAAGAATCATATCCAAAGGATATTTCATTCCCTTTTTCCAAATACCTGTAAAAACAAGAAAAATTCTCCTTGATGTTCCACCCAATCAGAGGGAGCTAGCAGCTCAAGAGATCAGAAAGTTACGAGACAAAAGAGTCATCCAAGAGGTTCCCTCCCCGCCAAAACAGGATCTGGAATTTACTCAAGATTCTTTTTAGTGCTAAGAAAGGCAGGGGACCTGAGACCTATCTTGGATCTTGGTTATCTGAACCAGTTTCTCAAGAATTCCAAATTCTGGATGGTCACGGTTCAGTCCATTCTACCTCTCCTTCTGAAGGATGACGGGATGTGCTCAATCGATCTTCAATATGCGTACTATCACATTAAAATGAGCAGGCACTCTTAAATATATATACACTTCCAACTGGGAGCCAGTCATTATCAGTTCAGAGCCCTGCCCTTTGGAATGACCACAGCCCCCAGGGTGTTTATCAAATGCTTGTCAGTAGTATCAGTTCCGTTAATATCGCTTGGATTCATTGTTTCTGTATTTTGATGACTGGTTCCTTATCTCACCGACCAGGCATCTACTCGTAAAAGCTGGGGATTATTTCCTTCAACTATCACTCTCACTGGGAATCACCACCAACATGCACAAATCTCAACTTCACCCAATTCAAGTTGTGGATTTTATAGGGACTCGCTTGGACGCAGTTAGTTGTCTAGCTCTTCTGCCTCAGAACAGAGTTCTTACATTGAAGACACACATCAAACAGATTCTTTCTATTCTTTCTTCTCTGGTGAAACTGGTCCTCAAAGCTGTAGGGTCAATGTTTGCGCTAATATCTTTAATTCCCACTGCTCGTTCCCACATAGGAATTTTTCAATGGACCCTGGCAGTAGAATGTTCCTTTCTTCATCCATCTCTTAAAATATCTGATAAAATTGTCTCAGGTTTGCAAAAAGTCTCTTCTGTGGTGGATCTATTTCAAGGAGATTGATCAAGGTTGTCCAGATGTCCTTCCTGCCCTCAGTGCCACGTTGAATAGGGATGCCTCCCAGTTGGGCTGGTGGCATTACTTGGGGTGGACTATTCAAGGCATGCAGTCCCCACAAGACACCAATTTGCATATCAGTATCCTAGAGATGAGAGCAGTGCTTCTAGCATTACATGCCTTATAGAACTTTCTCCCACTAGGGACTATTGCAGTACAAACGGACATGTCAGTAGTCTGGTACATCAACAAACAGGGGGAACCAAATCCTGCCCTCAGTGTCAGCAGCAATGAGAGTATGGCAATGGACAATCTCATCCAACTGCTTTCCTGCGGTGCTGCACATTCCAGGTAAATCCAACATTCTAGCAGACAAACTCAGCAGGACCATCCTCATGCCTCATGAGTGGTCTGCCAATCAATTAGTGGCAAACAAGATCTTCCTCAAATGGGGTCAGTCTTGCTGTGACCTATTTGCATCTCCCCAAAATAACAAATGCAGTAGGTTCTTTGCCCTTATCCCACCTCAGGGACAGTCACAGAGAAATGCTGTAGTTCATGTTTGGCCCTCCGGTCTCCTTTATGCTGATTCTCCCCTGCCTCTCATCCCCAAGTTTCTTCTGAAAACATTTTGGTTGAAGAGCACAGTAATCCTCATTGCTCCCTTCTGGTCCCAATGTGGTTCCCCTTCCTTAGGTCTCATATAGTATATCCTTCTTGGAAGCTGGATCCCAGCCAGACCTCTTATCTCACCCATCAGGGCAGATTCACCTGGACATTGCATGCCTTAAGTTGACCGCATGGTTTCTCCAATTCTGGTGATGGCTAGACATTCCAGGATTTCTTCTCCAGTTCTAAAAATCCTAGTCTTTTCTCATGAACCTTCGAGTAGGAGAATTTTGAAAAATAAATGGAAAAGGTTTTCCTTTGGGCTCATCAGAGACAGTTAGATCCCTTTACCACCCCACTTTCAGCTGTTCTAAATATCCTTACCTCCATTTTTCAAGGTGGAGCAAGTTTTTCTACTGTTAAGGTTAGCAGCCATCTCGACCTATCACATTGAAGAAAATGCTTCTCCTTTAGCATCATCTAAATTATGTAAGGCTTTTCATAAGGGTACCTTTTTACTTAGACCTCCAATAAAGGAGCCTACTCCACCTTGGGACCTCACTATGGTTTTGCAAAGCTTAGTACTTTCTTCCTTTAAACCAGCAGTTAAAGTAGATCTCAAGTTTCTTTCTTAGAAAACTGGCTTTATGGTAGTTATAACTTCTGCAAGACAAGTATCTGAACTTCATGCACAATCTTCCAAACCACCATATTTGATATTTCACAAAGATATAGTTACTTTATGCACAACTCTTTCCTTCTTACCAAATGTCTCCGAAACCAGTATCGATCAAGTCATCAATTTGCCAATTTTCTTCCCCAAATTTGAAAACAAAGGAGAATATACCCTTCATATTCTTGATGTACATAGACAACTTTTGTTTTTACCTTCACAGGATCAAGGAATTTAGAAAAACTGATCAATTATTTGTCTCCTTTACTAGTAAAAGATTGTGAAGACCAGCTTCAAAAACTATACTGGCTAAATGCATTACGGATTGTATTTCCTATATTTATTCCTTGAAAGGCATAGCCTTACCAAGACAACCAAAAGTGTATTCAACTACATTGTCTGCCTTTTGTGCTAGAGCCTCTATTGATGATATTTTTGCAGCTGCCACCTGGTCCAATACCCATACCTTTATTGCTCATTACAAATTGGATATCATCTCCAGAAATAGAGCTGCCTTTGGTTCCATGGTTCTCTGAAACATCTTCCATGATGGCCACCCAAGGTTGCCATAGCTGGGGACTCTGTCCCATTCATTGAGGAATGAATGAAAATGACATCATCAGATAAGGAAGTTATGTATTCAGCATAATGTTCCATCTGTGTTGTCCATTTTCATTCTTCCTCAACTCCCCTCTCTCCTTCCCCCATCTATGACTTTGGGAGAGACCTAATGGAATTGTTGTTAGGAACCATAGTATCTGTTTGAGATAGTGATCTTTAAGCAATCACTTTGCTGTCATAGCATTGTTATTGTATTTTATGATTAATTCATATAATTGCAGCAAACGTGCTCTGAGGTATTCTACTGGTCAGGGGCATTGTGGGTAAGGGAGAAACTCGAAGGTCAGATCCTAGAATCTTTAGAAAGTGTCTGAGTCGGATCTGAGGATCGGATCTGAACCCATTCAATGAAAATGGACAATACCAATGGAACATTATGGTGAGAACATAGCTTCTCTTTTTCATTATTTTTCCATGGCTTTAAGCAGGAAACCGTAACAGCCACTTAGTTGAGTAGTGGCTGACTGTACAGGTGGTATCCAAGTCACCATCACCTGAGTAGGAGTTTCTGCTAACCAGATGGCCAGGCCGCATAACAAGCCATTAAGCAAAGTCTGACATTTAACAAAAGGAACATTAATGTAATGTAGATATTCCTTGTCTGCTGTTAAGGCAGTGGGCTTCTCTTTGAATTGTACTGAGATGAGTCAGCACTACTAAAACAACCTGATTCCTATCCTCAAGATAAAGTCTCACTTGGTAGGCATAACAAAACACAAATAGATTTGCACTTAAGTCTACATTTGCAAGGTGCCTGTCAATTCTCTGTTATTTTTACTTCCATATCAAAATAGCCAGGGTTCATGGCAAATCACCTAATGTGACATGCAACAACCGAAATCACTGAAACTAAATGATGAACTAACATATTTTACTGAAATAGCAAGGGAGTGAAGAATCACAGTGTTGGTGTACATGCTGAGAAAGTAAATTTATTGTTATGTAATAACATTAACATAACATCATGCTGTATTAATATATTTAGAAGGGAGGTAAGTCTTGTGTACCACTATATGAACATGTACACCCCTTTGCCATATTACTGTAATGCCAAGATTGGGCAACTTTTAGGAAGATGAAAAACACCATACACAGAATTGTTGCAGTAAAGTAGTAGGGTGGGGGCAATACTATCATGGGGGTGCAGATGGGATACCCCCCAAAAAACATCATCTTCATATATGTTCATTGACTTGCCAAAAATACATTAATCAGCCGTACACCACATTGGGGAAACTGTTTTTGTGTCAGTTCAGCACCTGCATGAGTTTCCTTGAATGCTTCTGAGTAGACATAACTCAACATTGATATTAAACACTATTTCTGCAGATAAATATTTCTGATTTTTCCTTTTCCTTCAGTAGTAACTGTTAGGCAAGATGTGACAGAAAAGACTTAAACATTTTATAGAAATTTTGACATTTTGAACCTTTTGATCAATATTCCCAGTATTTTCTTTATGCCATAAGCAGATGAGCACACAACTAAGGAGTCTAAAAAAACGTGGTTAGTGAAGGGAAAAAAGTGAACATAGCTCAGATTATTCAGTACACATTGTGATAAAATTAGAATTTATTTATATGAGACAATGTTAACAAAGTTTTGTTGTGAAAAAAATGATAAAAACGTCCATGGGGCAAGAAGCAGTAAAGTTCAAAAATGTGGACGTAATGCTACATAGAAGTATTACCAGTAACTGAGGTT
This sequence comes from Protopterus annectens, assembly GCF_019279795.1. Taxonomy (NCBI): domain Eukaryota; kingdom Metazoa; phylum Chordata; order Ceratodontiformes; family Protopteridae; genus Protopterus; species Protopterus annectens. The sequence goes on from NC_056737.1 coordinate 1,538,797,613, forward strand.
TTTTTAGTTTGAAGTTTCATGTTTAAAAGTGAAGCCGTGTGTCACTTTACAAGTTGTCTGGCAGTTGGTCAGAGTAGTAAGATTTTTAGATATCAGTGTGCTGTTTCCCATGACCATAGGATCACAGGAAGTTACTAGGCTAATGGCCGTAGGGCCCTTACAAGCCTAGCCAAGTTCTTACCCTTATTTCCATGATCAGCACTTATTGCCCCTGTCCAAGAGGAACAAAGGTGGAACCCCCAAGGTGAATTTACGGTCATCTATCCAACTGTCCAGATTGCGTTTGAAGAGGTGCTCTGTTTGACATGAAGTGGGAGTCTGTTCCAAAGGTGTGGTAACCTCTAGGAGACAAATCTCTCTCCAGCAGGTACTGTTAATGTTACATACCAGGTTAAGGTCTTTAGCGAGAGTAACCCGTGTACCATTTGACTTATGGATATGCAGCATTTCCAGTAAAGCAGGGTCAGAGATTGCCGTGTATGCAAGGCAGAGATCACCTCTTAGTTTGTATGAAACAGAATAAAGTGACAGTAAATACAGACGATCCCCATAGGACAGATGCTGAAGACCTTGAATTTTTCTTGTGAGAAACCTTTGTGGTTTCTCCAATTGCTGCAGGTGCTTGGAAAGGTACAAACCAAAAGGGATATTGTACTCAATTATTGGCCTGATGAGGGAGCAGTACAGGGAGGTTATAACTTCTTTTTTTCTGGAGGCAGTGCTCTTACTTATGAGATGAGCAATATAGAATGCTCTTCTTACCACTGGGGAGACATGGTGGTCAAAGGTAAGTTTGTTGTCAACCTGTGTGCCCAGGTCTCTCACCACTGAGTGGGTACTTAAGGTGTTGCTGTTAATGTTGTAGTTAGCAGGAACATCGCATTTACTGAAAGGAATGGTAATACATTTTTTTGCATTAAGTTTAAGGCCATGACTTTGACACCAATCATTTGTTTGTATAAGACCCTCTTGTAGGATGTTGACATCATTTGGAGATTGTATGACTGCTCCCAGTTTGCAGTCATCAGCAAACTTTGCGGCCACAAATCTTTAATTTTTGCTTGTACTTCAGAGAAATAGATTCCAAACAGTAGAGGTCCCATGACTGATCCCTGTGGAAAAAACACTGGTTACAGGTCTGCTGTTGGAGGTGGATTCCCCTATTATGACTATATGAGTTCTGTCAGTGAGCCAGTTAATGACCCATCTAACAATGTAAGGGTTGATGCCTAGTTGGGTGAGGTTTGTGAAGGATGCCTGCATGGGGGATAGTGTAAAATGCCTTGGCTAAGTCCAGGTAGGCTGTGCACAGAGATTTCCGTTCTTCCAGGGCCTTGGTGACTGCCTCAAAGAAGTCCACCAGGTTTAACAGGCACAGTCTTCCTTCTCCCTTTGACACATCCAAACTATATAGGGTCAAGTATTTGGAGATTACCTATATCTTTGTTTATAAGGTCCATGATTGTTCTTTCCATGGCCTTGCAGGTAAGGCTAGTCATGCTAATTGGTCTGTAATTCCTGGGGTCAGTGGAAGCACCACATTTGTGCAAGGGAATAACTGTGGCTGTTTTCCATTCAGCTGGTACAAAGATGGTGCTTAGACAGTGATTGAAAAGAGTACCCAGTGGTGTTGCTAATTGATGTTGGAGGCCATGTAGGACGCAGCCTGGGATGTTATCAGGTCCCATAGATGCTGTGTTTTTGACCTTAGAGAAGACATTTGTGGCCTGCTCTTTAGAGATACAGGGTAGGGGACAGGTAGGGGTAGGTGTTAGGGATGTCATGGGATACTTGTGGCGGGGACAGGGGAGTGAAGTTTTCACAGAACCCTATTGGCCAACAGGTTAGCTATGTCCACAGGCTCACTACATGTGGTACCATTATCTACCAGTATGGCACAAATCTGTGCCTTTCCAGGATACAGCTTTTGATTTTTGTACTTCCTTTTGCCTACCGCGGGATTCTCTGCAAGTCCCTTAACCAGGTATTGCTCCTGGATACTCCCAAAATAGGGACAACTGTGTCCAGTGGACTTACCTAGTCAACAAATTGGTTACAAAATCTGTGATAGAATATATACAACTTTTATGCTATTGCTGAGAGCTGTTAGTGCATATGTGAAATTTGTCATGTACAAGGAGATGCCCAGTTTGTAAATTCCCCATATCTATCAGCACAATGCACTTGTGGCTGTTGTAGTAATCTTTTCGTATGAGGGACAGCACAGCAAAGTATAAAACGCTGAGTTTTAAATACTGAGTTTCTATAGTTGAGTATCCTTGTTTTCTAACAGCTAAATATGTTGAGTCAACTGACTGACCACTGTTGATGATGGAGGAAAAAGTCATATTTAAAAAGAATGATCTGTTCCCCTTCCCAATAATGTAGAGTTGGTATTCATTAGCAGTGGGGTGTATGAGAATGTATAGAGGACCTCATCCCTGGGAAAATTATTTTTACTTTGTATGCATTGTACAAGTGAAGGTGTTGCTGTCACATCTTATTATTATACAGCTTGTCAATAAATTAATCTCTAGTGGAATGACTTCAACAAACATGCTGTCAAGAAAAAAAAAAAAGGACCAAACCAAAGGGTATATAAATAAATATCTACTTACATGCCTGAGAGGGATAAATACCTGCATATGTATGTAGAGTAAATTGTCAGTGAATGTGCAACAATAGAAACTCAATTTTATGTGTGAAATACAACAGCATACCATCTGCTCCCTTGCATTTCTTCTGGAGGACTCTTGACTTATTGCTCCAGTGTGCTAACCCACTTAGATATAATCAAAACCACAAATATATACCTTTCAGTTTATCTTTCTGATGTCCTCAAATTGGCATTCGTCTCTAACACCAAGATATGGCTTAAAATATTTGCCTGACATCCTGCCGTTTGTCCAGCAAATCACTTTTTCCACATAGAAAGTATAAAGCCAAACAGGTAAGTCTCCGATACCTGTGACCCCCTGAGACTTCCAGTCCGGACTGGTGCAAGTGAATGTATAGCAACCAACACAGCTCTTCACACTGAAACCCTAACTAGCCAATATTTGACATTTCAAGGTAGGAAGGTACATTGCAATTTAGAGTTCCCATATATTTTATGTGTAGCATGTACAGTAAATCATGCAGTGTAATTTACTACTTGGGCAAATATAGTTAAATACTTATAATGATTATTATGTGGTAATGGGAAATCCTTATTAACAGCTGTTAGTGTCTTCCTATCGGTATCACCTTACTACGCATTAATTGACCATTCTACAGCTGTCATACATATTTAAAAGAATACCTGTTTTTATCATCCAGCAGAACTTTACATTTGGGCAAACTGGCTGCTATATTGCACCTTGTTGCAGAAGCTACAACACAAATATTTATTTCTGTCACTTTTCTGCAGATGTTGTGCAACTGCATTCACTCTTGAAGTCTAGCTTTTTCCACATTAAAAAATTCTTGACTGTCTCTGTGCATAGGTTTGTATCCACTGAGTGCACCTCAGCTCACTTAGTTCAAAATGTCAACATTTTTTCTGTCACATCCTGCTGCACCATGTAGACCAGAACCTACAGCACAGAAGTACTCACAGTACTGTTAACTGGGGTATAAAAGAGCTGCTTATATGCTGAAATGTGGCTAAAGATGCTGTTGTTAAGCAGGCATCACCCACAATTAAGTAGTAGTTATTTAACAATAGATTCTAATGCATGCATGCAAAGCAGTTCTCTGGGATTGCACAGATTAGGCCTACAAGTGATGCAAGGCAGTAATGTCTTTTGATGGCATAAGCTTGCAGCCTTATATCCAAGATGCCAGGGAGCCTGATCAAGACATGTATAGTCATGCATGTGCAGAGGTTAAATGAAACAGTGCTAGTGATGGGAAGTTGTAAGTATTTTTGTTGTCTGATATCTAATTGGTTGCAGCGGGCAACCATCTCTCTCAATGCATAGTGCAAGAAAGTCATACTGGAATTGTACCTTTGACAAGTTCACTTACTGATCCTAGTTTGATAAATGTAACAATGGAACACAGTCCCCACTTCCTCAGTTTTATCCATATTCATCCCTCAAATCCCTTAATTGGCAGCTACATCCCAGACCTTCTTGGACCAAAGATATCTTGTCCACTGACAGTTGTCCATCATTTTTCAGCATCCCTAATGTTTTAGATTTCAGGTCCATTGACAGTGCCTAACTTTTGATCTGATATTGTCAATCTTCATGTAATCCATGACTGTGGGCTCGGTTCCGAGCTTCGGAACCGACTCGGACGTTTTTCCAGCTTGCGCCTCCCAAAACTCTCAAGCTAGGCTCTACCCCTAATGCTCCTCACTAAATTACCTCAGATCTCGTTTGCCGATTCGTGTTGTCAGATGCGTTCAACCCAACTCTCGAGCCTTGGCAGTATATTATTGCGAGTTTCTTACATTTTTTTTGTCCTTATCTTTCTATAATTATAAACTTTTTCTATATTTCTACCAGTTCCTCCCTTAATAATTTAGTGCGTCCGTGACTGCTTTCTTCCCCTTACCTCGCTTTCTACCATTAGGTACTCTAACGTACCATTGTTGGTACTTCCTTTCCCTGCTTCACTTACCACAGGATAACCTCTGTTACCATCGTTGATAATTTTTCTCTTTTCCATCTATTCCAAAAAAATAAATAATTAAATAAAAAAGGAGACTTTCTCTCTCTGTCGTGTGTGTGTGTGTGTGTGTGTGTGTGTGTGTGTGTGTGTGTGTGTGTGTGTGTGTGTGTGTTAGAGTGGTTTAAGCCACTATTTTTTTGACTATGGCCAATAAGTCAACTAAGGGCGCCTCTGGGTTTAAGAGGTGCCAAAAATGTGATAGAAAAATGCCAACTCGGATGGACACAGCTCTTGTGTTTACTGTTTAGGTGCTGTCGATCTCCAGTAGGATTGTGCTGTTTGTCATGGTTTCTCCACTAGAACTTGACAGAGCAGAGAAACAAGCATATTTTAAAGGGACTTCTGAAGGATGATTTTGAAGAGGTGATATGTGTTCTCAAGTCTGAAGCCAGCTTTTCTTTTTCTTCATCCAAAACAAAAAAAAAAAAATCACATTCGGTTCCGACAAGTTCCTCGGAACTGCCTGCAAAATTGACCAGACCTCTTTCGGTGTCGACTGCATCTTCGGCACTGATAGGTAAAGATGACTTGACTTTGACTCAAACTTCAATGCAGACATCTGAAGCTTTGGTACCAGCTGAACCCCTGGGTACTGAAGCAACTTCAGCTTATTACATTTCCAAGGACCTCTTACACTCCATTAGTGGACCCTTTTGCTGACTGTCCACCAAGTCCTTTTTTGGAGCCAAGACCACCTAGTTCCCCATCAGCCTCCTCTATTCAGTCTACTAAGAGGCATTCTAAGTCAGATATTATGAGACTGTTCGACCAACTGCTGACAGTGAGGGAATTACCTGCTCGGCTCAGGAGCCAGTCCTTCCTCAATGCCTATTTGAATTCCTCCTCCGACTCCAGCCAATATTTTGAAGACTCTGGTACTGACTTTCCTGGCTCTGACTGCCTTGGTGCTGGTTAGAGCTCCTTCTCCGGCACAGATAATTGCCTTGAGCGCTTCTGGTTTGTCGGAGCCGGAGATCTCCTGGGGTCGAGGCTTCATTGCTGGTTCCAAGGGGCAGGGTTCTACTTTCATATTTTTGGATCCTACCATGCCCCTTGGGGCCTTGGCATTCGTAAGCTTGGTCTTGGCTTCTGCCTCAGAGGTGGCTTCCTCGGTGCAGGGTGGGACCACGGTTCGGAAGGAGTCTGTTTTAGTTCTGGGCTCCCATCCCTGTATGGAGGGGGGCTGCTTTTTGGGGCATGGAGAATGCATTGTTCATTTGTGGACTCACAGTATATGCCATCCCTCTTGGGCCAAGTATCTTGTACATCTCCTCGACCAGTGCTTACTCCAGGCTCATCCCTGGGACAGAGGGCACAGAAGCCTCAGGAAAAAGCCACCATGGTGATTTCTTCTCTCCAGAACATCCCACCAAAGAGGTATCTTCAAAGAAAAAGTGCAAGAGGCAGCACTTGGACACCCTGGAAGAGTATTTCAAAGAGGATAATGATTTCGATGAAGGGGAAGGTTCCCCTAGGTCATCCCCAAAGATGTTTCCTTCAGGGACATCCTAGAAATCCTGAGGTAGAGGGGTTGCTGGACTACCCTTCAACCTTCCTCAGAGGAATCAGTATACTTGGAGGCTTTTCTTGCCCAGCTCTCTACCTCTTGGGTGTCTCCACCCACTGATGAGCTTATTAAATTGATCACTGAGCAGGCTTGGAAGATTCCTAACTCCATCGAGCCGATCCCTAAGAGACCTGACCATATTCTGTCTGCCCCTAAGGATGACATTGAGTTAAGGTTATTCCTGTAGATGCCATAGTGATAGTGGCGGCCACCAAAAAGGAACTTGCAGAAGAAAGTCCTACTATTCATCCTCCTAACAAGGAGTCTAGGACTATGGATTGGTTTGTGAAGTGTGTATACGCTTCATTGACCTTCACTTTCAGGTCCTTGAATTATATGGCACACTTCACTAGGTTGCAGAGAGATCTGATCAAAGAGCTTTCAGGCACTCTCAGAGGAGCAGTAGCTGAAGGGGTCCAAGATAAGGTTACCTGTCAGATCGCCACCCTTGAATCGATTTCCAATTCATCCATGAGGCTGATTGCTCATGCAGCTGAAAATACAACAAGAGCAGCAGGTTCAGGCATAGCCATCAGGAGACACATCTGGATGCGCTTGTATGACTTTGCTGTGCCACTTAAATCTTCTTTCATCAGTCCCCCATTTGACTGATCATCCCTGTTTGGACCCAAGGTTAAAGACACAGTATCCAGATGTGAGAAAGATGGAAAGACTCTTTCTATCATGGGCATACGCCTCTCCACTGTTTAATGGCCCTAATCTAGGAACCAGAGAAGAGGGAGGCTATGGTTCAAAATGTCCCAAGGGCCTTTCCAAGACTCAGGTAGCAAGGACTTCTCCCAGGGCAGAGGGGGAAATAATAATGGAAGACTCCCTCCAAGAGGCAGAAGTGGCACGCAGAACTAGGGGTCCAGAGATTCCTTCTCAGGTAACTCCTACAAGCGCTTCTGAATGGAGGCCCGATTCACTTCCTCTCAAGGCAGTTGGGGGATGATTATCCCTGCACCAATCTGCCTGGCTACAAATGACAATGAACAAATGGGTGCAGGGGATCATTTCCAGAGGATACATCATTCTCCTTTCAATAAATCCAAAAACATAAAAAATACTCCCAGATGTTCCACCGGGTCACAGGGAAGCAGCAATCTTAGACATCCAAAAACTGCTCGACAAAAGAGTCATCCAGGCAGTCCCAAATGACCAGAGTGGATCCGGAATCTACTCAAGGTTCTTTTTAGTGCCCAAAAAACAGAGGACTGGAGGCTCATTTTGTATCTCAGCCAGTTGAACAAATCAGTTCAACAAACCAAATTCTAGATGGTCTCGGTACAGTCAGTACTTCCATTTTTGGAAAAAGATGACTGGATGTGCTCAGTAGATCTTCAGGATGCGTATTACCACATAAAAATGGACAAGCACTCCAGAAGATTCCTACACTTCTGGCTGGGAGCCAGTTACTATCAGTTCAAGGTACTGCCCTTTGGCCTCACTACTGCCCCCAGGGTGTTTACCAAATACATGGCAGTGGTAGCAGCACATCTCAGACTGCTATGGTTCCTTGTGTTTCCATATCTCGATGACTGTCTCCTTACTGCTACCACCAGGCATTAACTGGTAAAGGCAAGAGATTACACCTTCATCTTTGCACCACCTTAGAAATCACAATAAATTACAAAAAATATACTTGGAACCCACACAACAGGTGGAATTAATTTGAGCTATACTAGACACAGTCATGGGATTTGCATCACTCCTATTAGAAAGGCTGCAGAGGATCAGATCACAAGTAAACCAAATTATTCAGAACAGAAGTGCTCCAGCAAGACTCATCCTGCAGGCTCTAGGTTCAATGGCAGCCTCTATTACCCTAGTTCCCGTAGCCAGATATCACATGTGGATTCTTCAGTGGCTTCGGGCCTCCCAATGGTCCTTATTAAACCAACCGATGTCTCATCAGATTTTGATCACCAATCATTGGAAGTAAGACCTGTCTCGGTGGATTCTTTCCAATGAAATCTTGTTGGGCCGTCCCTTTGTCCTACCTCAGCTCCAAGTCATAGTGACCATGGATGCTTCCTAGATGGGTATTATCTGGGAAGGACAGTCCAAGGCACTTGGTCCCAGATGGAGATCAATTTGCATATCAATGTTGTAGAGATGAGGGCAGTGCTCTTAGCATTGCGAGCATTTCAACATACCCTCCCCTTTGGAACAGTGGCAATACAAATAGACAACATGTCAGTAGTCTGGTACATCAACAAACAAGAGGGAACCAAGTCTTACCAACTTTGTCAAGAAGCCCTCAGAATATGGCAATGGGTGATTTCATCCAACTGATTTCTAATGGCAATGCACATTCTTGGGAGCTCCAGCATGATTGCTGACAAGCTGAGCAGAACTATTCTAATGCCTCATGAGTGGTCTCTCAATCCAATAGTGGCAGAAAAGATATTCCATCACTGGGGTCAACCTTGCTGTGATCTGTTTGGGTCCCCTCTTAACAACTAGTTCAGCAGTTACTTTGCCCTAATCCCCCCTCTGGGGGAATCACCCAGAGACACTCTTCTGCACGATTGCCCCCTCCCCGGTCTTCTGTATTCCTTTCCCCCAACTCCTCTGATATGTCAGTATCTAAAGAAAGCCAAGAGATTGAAGAACAAAATAATCCTCATTGCTCCATTCTGGCCTCAACAAGTTTGGTCTCCCTTCCTTTGGCCTCACCTACTTCGGAAACCTTGGATTTTGGACCCAGCTCCAGACCTGTTATCTCACCTTGAAGGAATGGTTCATCCGAATCTCCAGCATCTCAAGCTCACTGTGTGGCTTCTCCAGTTCCCATGATCACCAGGCATTCCTCTCTTACTTTCCTGGTCTGACAAATCATTTTGGTCCACCACAAGGCTTCAACTAGAAAGCTGTACCATAACAAATGGATAAAATGTAGTAGATGGTCACTTAACTGTAATATTGACCCCTACGCATCACCTGTGGATAATGTTTTAGATTTTCTGACCTTTCTTTAGCAGTCTGGCTCCTCAGCTTCTACCATTCAAGTACATCTCGCTGCGATATCTAATTTCCATGTTGGTTTTGATGGTCCTTCTCTTATGTCTCATAAACTTTGTAAGGCTTTTTTGAAAGAAACCTTAATGCTAAGACCCCCGTTTAAAGAACCCATTGCTCCATGGGATTTACCCTTGGTCCTACAGTCTCTCATTTCATCCCCTTTTGAGCCTTCGTCAACTTATGATTTAAAGTTTTTGACCTGGAAAACTTTGTTTTTGATAGCTATCACTTCAGCCAGAAGAGTATCGGAAATTCAAGCCTTGTCCTGCAGGCCCCTCTATTTAATATTTCATAAGGACAGGGTCTCCCACTGGATGAATCCATCTTTTTTGCTGAAGGTTGTTTCAGAATCAAATGTCAATCAAATGTTACATCTACCAGTCTTTTTCCCTAATTTCTCTAATAAGGGAGAGTACTGTCTGCACTTTTTAAATGTCCACAGGCAATTCCGTTTTTTACCTTCACAAAACAAAGGACATCAGAAAATCCAACCAACTGTTCTTTGCCTTTTCCTCACTTTCCTTAGGTAACCCAGTTTCTAAGGTTACCTTAGCTAAATGGCTTAGGGATTGTATCACCTTTATTTATCACTCAAAGGGACTTCAACCACCACGTCCTGTGAAAGCCCAAAAGCCCATTCAACTAGAGCTGTAGCAGCTTTCACAGTTTTTCATGCTAGAGCTTCTTTAGATGACATTTGTGCAGCAGCTGCATGGGGATCTCCTCTTACTTTTATTATTCATTACAAGCTGGACCAGGTCTCTGGGGGACGTGCAGCATTCGGTTCAATGGTGCTCAGGAATATTCTTTTGTGAGACCTCCCAAGATTCAGGTAGCTAGGGATTCTGTCCCACAGTCAAGGATTACGAGAAGATTGACAACATCAGATAAAGAAGTTATGTCTTACCATAATGTTCCATCTGTGTGTCGATCTTCACTAATCCTTGACATTCCCCCCACTCCTTACCCCTGCCTAGGACTCTTAGTGGACTAAATATTCCCAAAGACTGGCTTCATAATAGGGGCACAGATATCGTCTCTTATTTATTACTTCTTATCTGTCACTATTATAGCCAAACTCGATCTGAGGTAATTTAGTGAGGAGCATTATGGGTAGAGCCTGTCTCAAGAGTTTTAGGAGGCGCGAGCTGGAAAAACGTCTGAGTGGGTTCTGAGGCTTGGAACCGAGCCCACAGTCAAGGATTAGTGAAGATCACCAACACAGATGGAACATTATTGTAGGACATAACTTCTTTTTAAATCATCATCTCCAGGTTTTCATGCCCCATCAGTTAACTGAGATGCCCCAAGGCTGGAAATTTTACTGTAGACTGCTTCTGCAAGGGCTTTGTGCCTGCCCATGTCTGTTTTCCTATTGCTCTTACATCCCCAAGTGGATGAATTAGCTGAACTCCTACCAACTATATGTCATACACTGATGGATCTCCCCGCTGGCTATCAGCATTGGTCTTCTAGTCAGTCATTCATCCTTTTGGTGGTTTTGCTGTACACTTTCAGAGCTTCAGACTCTGCACACGTGGACAGTTCATAGCATTGTGATTAACAGTGTTGGTGCTGGGGTATGAACTGTGCAAAGAGACTACAAGCCAAGGTAGATTAATAGTTTCTTAGAACACCAAACCATTCTTTGCAGCACTCACGTTGCAAGTTCTTTATCTTCACTTCAGGCCAGGACACAGAAGGATAAAGTCATAAAGGTTACCACAAAGTCAAGTATCAGATAAAGAAGTTATGTCTTACCATAACGTTCAATCTGTGTTTTCATTCTTCACTAATCATTGACATTCCCCCCCTCCATACCCCTGCCTAGGACTCTTAGTGGACCAAATATTCTCAAAGACTGGCTCCATAATAGGGACACAGATATAGCCTCTTATTTATTACTTCTTGTCTGTCTATCACTGTTATAGGCAAACTCGATCTGAGGTAATTTAGTGAGCATTATGGGTAGAGCCTGGCTCAAGAGTTTTGGGAGGCGCGAGCTGGAAAAACATCTGAGTGGGTTCTGAGGCTTGGAATCGAGCCCACAGTCAAGGATTAGTGAAGATTGACAACACAAATGGAATGTTATGGTAGGACATAACTTCTTTTTAAATCATCATTTCCATGTTTTTATGGCCCATCAGTTGCCTGAGATGTCCCCGGGTTGGAAATTTTACTGTAGGCTGCTTCTGCAAGGGGTTTGTGCCTGCCCATGTCTGTTTTCACAGTGCTGTTACATCCTCAAGAGGATGAATTAGCTGAACTCCTGCCAACTATATGTCATACACTGATGGATCACCCCACTGGCTATCAGCATTGGTCTTGTAGCCAGTCAGCCAGCCATTCATCCTTATGGTGGTTTTGCTATACACTTTCAGAGCTTCAGACTCTGCACACTTGGACAGTTCATAGCATTATGATTAACAGTGTTGGTGCAGTGGTATGAACTGAGCAAAGAGGCAGCAAGCCAAGGTAGATTAATTGTTTCTTAGAACTCCAAACCATTCATTGCAACACTCATGTTGCAAGTTCTTTGTATTCACTTCAGGCCAGAACACAGAAGGATAAAGTCAAGGTTACCACAAAGTGTTTATGTACACTTTCTGAATTCAAGTACATTCCTACCACGGTGCTTGTGCTGTCTATTCACTCAGAAAGTTACACTAAGCATACACATAGTATACACTTTGTGGTAGCCTTTATGAATCTGTCCTAGAGTCTTGTTATCCCATCTAATGGTTAAGGTCTTTGCCTTACAAACACAAGGTGCAGGGTTTGAGTCTCACAAGGGGTAATTGGCTAAGCTTAAAATGGCTCGCAAGGGCAGTTAGCTTAGTACTAATCTATGAACCTATAAATGATTTCTGCTATCAATTGCCACAGTTATTTATTTGATGAGCTTGTGTAGCTGAAAATCTGCACAGTATGGCAAGAGACCAGTGAGTAGTTGTAATAATCATGCCTAACATAATACATTAGTAAGTTGCACTGTGTAAACAAATGCATTTTTGCAAAATAAATGAATATTTTTTAAATGAAATCTTTATTAAATTGGTGAAACTTAGTGACAACAAATAAAAAAGCACAAGCTAGGTGACAGAAAGTTAAAGAAAAGGCCAAAATTATACAGATATGATTGTCAGCTAAGATTTTTGTCAATCATCATTTTATTTTCTATTTGCCATCACATATTGATTCTTATGCCCTCTGTAACCTGTTTAACGTAGTCTTATCTTAAAAAGTCATGCAGTTCCCCCAACGTCATACCTCTAAAGGTAACATTGCTATTTTACTGGAGATCCCTATACGGTAGCTATGACAACCATTTCTTTACAAATGTTTGCAATGATTTTCCCATCTAAACCCTTTCTTCTTGTCCAGCAATATCATTATTTGCAATATCTCTCATAGCTGGTCTGTTTCTGGATTTTCATCTAAGTGTGATACTCTCTATCAATAATAAAAGAGTGTTTTTCCCCAGTCCTCATATACCGTAATAAGTGGTATGTAAAGTTCTGTAATTAAGTCTATTGGTTTGTGAAATACCTCCCTCAGTTAACTGCTGCAAATCCTTGCTGAAATGATTGTTCATCCTGTCCCCCAGACTATGTTCCCATGTCCCTATCACCTCTTTCCTGTATGTACTGTCCACTCTGGGAATATATGATACAGTCTCAAGTCTCACTGGTGTACACAAATACCAGTGGATGTGTACTCATGCAGATTTTCTTAACTTTTTAGACTTAGTAGTATATCTGGTGGCTAAACTAATTTCCCTCCTTTCTTCCCAACTTATGGTGACCCTAGTCATGTTTCCCACATTTGTTTGAGGCTTTCAGATTGATATTTCATTTTTGGCTGGATAATCCCATATGCGATACTCACCAGTTTCATTATTTCTGCTAATCACTTTGCCTGTTGCAGGATGTGTACCTTCCCCTCACAGGTATTACCCCTTGGTTGTCTTTATTAATCCACTCTATATCGCTACCAGTCTGAAGTAGCCAAAAAATTCCTTCCTCTAGATCATTTATCTGTTTGATTTTATCCCAAATTGGAATTTTTCCATTCAGTTCCATTACTCCACATACTTAGCATTTGTATGCATGTGCCTCCACTGCTTAGCTATTGATCCAGTGTTGTGTTTTCCATCTGGGTTCAACCTGTGGGTTATCAGATCCAATTCAGATCTGAGACAGGCCATATCCAAGGACTTTAGCCCCCAAGCTTTGCCTCATTTACCATAGTACATTGCTGTCTACAGTCACTTCAGATCTCTTTGCCCACCTTCCATACAGTAGCTAGATTTCAAGCTCTGCTTGGTGTATCGTTTTCATGCATATTTTTTGTGTTTATATCACCTGTTCCTTGACCCTAGCTTATTTTTGTTGTAGATAGGTAGTGTTTTTAGGTAGGTAGGTGGCATTTAGGTTAGGATAATTTAGCTAGTTTGTATAGGATTTCACTGTTTCTTCTGTTGTCAGCTTTTCCAGGCCTTTTTTTTGTTTCTTTGTGTGGCTTAGGAAAAAAAAGTTAAACTTAGTTTTGTAGCAGTGTTTTTCTTATATTGTGTTCTTTGGTTGACAATGATTAAGGAGTTTAAAAAGTGTGTGGTGTGCTGACATAAGCTTCCTTAACATGACTCACATGACCTGTGCATTTACTGCCTTGAGGCCGCTCATATGGATACTGACTGCTGTGTGACAAGTTTGGATCAAGGGCTGTCAGTAAATGTAGGGCTAAGTTCATCCTCAAGGGTCTTCTACCCACCAGAAATGCTTCCTCCACTCCAGCTAGTAAGTCAGATAAGAGAGATTGAGGTCAGAGGCAGGGAGAGTGCTAAGGACCCCAAACTACCTAAAGGGGGTTGCAAATGAGTGGCTCCCCTTGTTTCTAACCACCCAGATCTGAAGGTCCCAACATCTTTGGTTCCTCCGGCTGTATTGGCGGTGGTGTCAGATCTGACTCCTCAGATCCATTCTCCCTCGGTGCAGACTACTGGGAAGGTTCCCTCCCTTATGCTCAGCATCCCTAGTCTGTTCCTGTCAAAAGGAGCTCATCAGGCATGTTTCACTCCGTTTTTCACCTTCTACTCCTAGGAAGTTATCCCAGAGGTGTCCCCTTCTCCATCAAGCCCTCCTCAGTAGCCTTTTCAGCTTGGTCAGTTCGATTGGTCAGAAGTATTAGAGCCTTAGATTTGGACAGCTGATGCGGCCCTTCTTGCAGGCACATATGCAACTAGACCTGTTCCCATTAACCTTGGGTTCTTGACCCAAGGATTTAACTCTGACTAGCTTGCTTATTCCCTCAGGCCTTGTGGCTCCGGGGTTACCTTACCCCTTTCGGGGTCAGGTCTGATGGCCTTGCTGATGCTGGCTCCCATTCCTATCTTGAACTTCTCCACTTCAGCAGTATCAGAGCCGAATAGGTCTCGAAGTTGACCCTTTGGGACTAGGTTTCTGGGTCAGGGTTGACACTTCAATTCATAGAGTCTACTCTCCCTCTCAGCACCTCAGCTCTTGATAGTTTGGTTCTGATCTTGGTGTTGGGGTAGATGGGAGTGGTGCTGAAGTTTGGCATTTCCTCGGAGTCGTTGGATCCTTAGAGTGTGGACTTCAGCTGGCCAGCTGCAGTCTTTGCCTTCAACATGGTAGAAAAGATGATCTCCTGAGATGAAGATGGAATGGTTAGTGTCAACTGGCATTCCTCCCCTTCTTTGTCAGTGCCTGTGGACTCACACCAGCTTGCCTTGGGATAGCCTACTGTAATAGGCCTTCAGACCACCATGCACTCAGGGCCTCCTACCTCTTCTACCTCTCCTCTGGATGTCATCATGTGGGAGGGTATTGGCAAGAGGTGGTGCAAGAGGAAGCACTTGGATTTCACAGAGGAATCCCTCACTGAGGATACTGGTCTTGAGGAAGGAGAGGCGTCCCCAAACTCCCCCTGTGAAGTTACCTTCTTTGGTGATCTCATTGAGCTGCTTTTGCCAGCACACGGGCTGGGCAACCAAAGCCCCATCTCCAGAGTAGTTGTTGTTTTTGGAGACTTT
Source organism: Protopterus annectens (assembly GCF_019279795.1). Taxonomy (NCBI): domain Eukaryota; kingdom Metazoa; phylum Chordata; order Ceratodontiformes; family Protopteridae; genus Protopterus; species Protopterus annectens. The sequence continues at coordinate 1,538,812,921 of NC_056737.1, forward strand.
TGGGATGGATGCCCTGGCCTGTACCCCCTCTGGACATGCTTATCAACTTACCTAAAAACCCAATGAGATCTTGGCCCCTTTCAAGGAGCGACAACATTGGAGTAAGGATCTCACTGTTAATGCCATCATTGTGGCAGCAGCTATCAAGAAGGCCATTTCAGAAGACAGTTTGTTGGTCCATTCCCCTAATACGGAATCCAGGGCATTGGACTTGTTAGGAAAGCTTCCTAAGTGTCATTCACCTTTGCCCTCAGGACAATAAATTACATGGCTCATTTGACAAGGTTTCAACAGGACATCTTGTCTGAAGTATCAAGAATGGTTAAGGCTTTCAGGTTCCAGACTCTCAGATGACACTGGAGGCACAGTTGTCCACACTACAGTTTATTTCCAACATGTCAATGTGCCTGTTGTCCAAAGCTACCAGTGGCACATCCCAAGCTGCTAGCATTGCCATGTGTTGCCATGCTTGGATGAGGCTGTACAACTTTGCAGACTGCTTTAAGGCACCCTTTATTAATGCCGCTTTCGATGGCAAATTGCTTTTAGAGCTTAAGATTAAAGACATATTGACCAGGAGCGAGCAAGACAGAAAAATGCTGTCTGCTCATAGGACTGCATTTTGCCAATCCCAAACAGACCTTTTCTAGGAACCACAAGGTGAAGGGCAGGAGTTTCTTTTTTACAGAAGTGCAGCAGTCTTTTCAGGATGTTCCTACAGAGGGTTCCCCTTGCAGCAGGGGTGGAGGTGAGGTACCCAGAATGGATGCCGCCCACACAGCAGGGGTGGTTTGCAGAACCAGGACTTCCCCTCAGCATTTTATAGGTGGTCCTTTCAGTGTTTCTGAAGCTGCCCTGCTCTGGAGACAGTCAGGGGTCATTTGGCTTTACACATGGAAGCTTGGGAGGCCATCACCTCAGATGCATGAGTGTTGGGAGTTGTACCCAGAGGTTACATGATTCCATTTTTATTTCTGTCAAAAGAAAATGACAGATACCTTCTACGCATGCCTTCCTGTTAGAAAAGGAATGCAGCTATCAAGATTCAAACGTTGCTAACAAATCAAGTCTTCCAAGAGGTCCTAGCAGACCAGTGAGGATCCAGGGTCTATTACAGGTTCTTGTAGGTTTCAAAGAAAAACAAGGACCTCAGCAAGTTGAATCACTTTGTAAAACAGACTAAGTTCTGCAAGGTCACAGTGCAGCCCATTGTACATCTTTTGAGGAAGGACGGATGTGCTTGATTGAGCTCAAGAATACCTACCATCATATAAAGATAGTGAGGCAGTCAAGGAGATATCTGCACTTTTGGTAGGGAACCAATCATTACCAATTCAGGGTGCTGCCCTTTAGTTTCACCGTCTCCCCCATATGTTTTCTAAGTGCATGATTGTCATGACAGCCTGGGTCAGGCTGCAGGGTTTCCAGGTCTTTCCTTACCTGGACAATTAGTTTCTTACTGCTACCATGAGGGCATTTTTAGGCAAGATCAATGATTCCTTACTCCAACTGTGTCTGTCCTTAGGAATCATCTTGAACTATCAAAAGTCCAACCTTCAACCAGTTCAGACTCTGGAGTTCACAGGCTGTCAGGTAAACACAGTGTCTCAGATTGCATGTTTTCCAGTGCACAGAGTCACTGACCTTCATGCTTAGGCCAGTCTTGTACTGTCTCATAGGAAAGCTTATGCTTCCCTAGTTCTGAAGCTTCTGGATCATATGATTGCAGTGATATGCTTAGTTCCCCCTGGCAAGGTACTGTATGGTGATACTGCAGTGGACATTAGCAATTCAGTGGTCCTATTTATCCTATTCCATACATTTTCCCATCATTTTGATGCAAGTCTGTCAAACTCAAATCAGGTGGTGCTTGGAGTCTCCCATAGTATCTGCCAGGAGACCATTTGTTCTTCCTGCCCCACAGGGCTCAGTCATGATGGATGCCTGCCTTCTCGGGTAGAAAGTGAGGCATTTCAAAAGGAAGATAGTCCAAGTGACTTGGCCTACTCTTGAGGCCAGTCTTCACAGAAATGGTTTGGGGATAAGAGCAGTCCTTCTTGTGTTACAGGCTCGGATGTGTGTGAATTCAGTGCATACAGACAATATGTCAATGGTTCATTATCTGAACAAACAGGGAGGAACCCGGTCCTACCCTCTTTGTCGGGAAGCCATGAAACTTTAACAATGGAGGATTTCATCTCAATGGTTTCTGGTAGCAGTACATATCCTGGGAAAATGCATTGTTTTAGTGGACAGTCTGAGCAGGAACATTATTCTTCCATATGAGTGGGCCATAAATCCATGGGCAGAGGCTCAGATCTTCCTGAGTTGGGGCACTCTGTGTTACAATCTGTTTGCTTTCCCATCCAACACCAAGTGCAACAGTTATTACTCCTTAAGTCCTCCACAGGATCAGTCAACCAGGGTTGCTGTTCTGTATGCTTTGCCCCCAGGTCTCCTGCATGCTTATCCTCCCACTCCTCTGATAATAATGTTTCTCTAGAAGGCCAACAATTACTAAGCGACTTTGTTTCTTATTTCACCTTTTTGGCCCTATCAGGTATGGTTCCCCTTTCTGTGGCCTCTTCTAAAGCACCCTTCCTGGGTGCTAAATCCCCATTCCAGATCTGTTCTGTTACCCAGCAGGCTTGGATCCACCCAGCCTCTAGACTCTCAAATTAACTGCATGGTTTCCCTAATTCCCTCGATGGCCAGAGATCCCAAGCTGTCTGATAGTGTGGTTCACATTTTGTCTTCTTTCTGAAGCCATATACTTGCAAAGTATATGCTAGTAAGTTGAAACACTTTGCCTTATGGGCATCTTCTGAAGGTTCGGACTCCTTTTCAGTGCCTTTGGATGCTATTCTTGATTCCCTTGTAGACCCTTTTTAATCTGGATGTGATTAGTCCACTATTAAATTGTAGTTAGATGATATTCCCAACTTTAATATTGGACAATACTCCTGTAGCAGTGTTCCAAATTTCCAGTCCAGAGTTTGTATTGAAGACATTTGTGCTATAGCTACTTGGATGGGTTCACGCACTTTTGTGTCTCACTGCAAGTTGGATATGCAGTAAAGGTCTAGGGCCTTTTTTTTTCTGTCATAGGATCTGCCTAAGATGAAATGTGGCTGGGGACTCTGTCCCACAGAATGATTCTGGATGGAAAAGACAACATCAGATATGAAGGTTATGTAATTATGATAATAATAAATCGGGTTCCTATTACGCGATCAAAAATCCCTTTAGGCGAATACGAAGACGTCGAACCATATTGCACGAAGTACGTAAACCCCGAACGGTTAAAACCACAAATTTCTAAATGTTGATTTGTTTTGGTTGGCCCGTCTGCGGTACATCTCCGAAAGGTAAGTGTGCGATAGATAGGACTTTAGTGTTAGGATTTGGGTTAAGGTAAGTGCATAGATAGGTACTGTATGTAAGAGTTAGTGTAGTGCTAGGTGTAGGGTTTTTTTAAGTGTATGTATGTGTATTATTTATTTTCTTTATGTGTATGTCTGTAGGGGATGTGTGCGGTAGTTACAGACCTTAGGGTTAGGTAGGGGTTAAGGAGAGTGCATAGATAGTTGTGTTTGTGGGGTTTAGTGTAGTGTTGGAGGTAGGGTTTTGGTGCTTTAGTTTAGGTTAGAAGTAGGGTTTGGTTAGTGTATGTATGTGGTTTATTTATTTTGTTTGGGTAGGTAGTATGTAGCGGGTTGTGGGGTTGGCCGATTATGACAGTTCGATATATATTTTTTCATGGTTTAGTGCATTAGGGATTTTTGCGGTTCGCGGTATAGGGGTCGATGTTTTGGTATTCACGCATAGGGTTTTTCGCTTTGCTAATATAGACCCTAATAAATCCATGTTGTCTTTTTCTTCTGGTTCAACCATACCTCCCTCCTTTCCCCCTCCTGTATTGTATTTCTCCTGAGCATTGGACGACTTTGTTGTTAAGGCATCTCTCTCCCCGTCTTCTTATTGGGGTACTTGGTCTTTGGTCTTCCAGTTAACACTTGGGATTTTTTGTAGAGGACAGAAACAGACAAAACAGCTCTATCACTCTGATAGGTGCATAATTTTTGTTTTTGGTCTATTGCCATTAGTTGTGTATTTGCTCAAGAGAAGCTCTTCCACTCACATATTTTCATCTTCTGACCTCAACATCTTCTTCACCAACTTGGTCAGCTTTTCTAGATAGTAATGCCTCCCAGAAGTATCATTTCGCATTACCTAGCAACAATCTGACATTACTTCCTGTTGTGTATAAAGTAATACTTTCTATTTTGGCAGAGGTACAATCACCTTAATCACGTGGCTTTGAGTTGCCCCAGAAATCTGGAACACCTATCCCTCAATATTCTGTCAGCATTGCTAGTTCATCTCAAATGACTAACAGAGTATATGTCTCAAACTCTTAATTTTTTTGAGCTATTCTTTAAACTTATTGTAAGGATTTGACAAGAAGGCTTGTGGAGCATGTAATATCAATGGCACTGTAAACAACTTAATTGCTTGACATTTATTGTTCAAATCCATAGACATCAGGATCCACATATCTAGTTTGATCTTCACTTTATAACTTTACTGATTGAGACAAAATCTTTACTGTCCAAAATCCCAAATATAATATCTTGTCATGCTCCCCACCCCCAAAAAGGTAAAAATAGTATGTACAAGGTCATAATAAAGAAAACGAAGTTATGTACCTACCATAACGTTCCATGTTAGTTGTCTTCATCTCGCCTTCTTTCTTGCTTGTTGGGATCGGAGCTGATCCTCGGCTCTGACTCGGCCATCTTCTATAGCTCGAGAGCTGTTTACTGGCTCAAGGCTACCCCTTATCCCATGATGTCTAGCGCTAGCTACCCAGAGCTCGTTTGAAATAGCTAACCCCAGCCATAGCTATAGAATGAAACCCCTCCAAGCAGAAGGTTAAACTTACCTGTCATAATCTCTAAGTCAGTAGAGGAAACAAACCAGGGAACACTCAGCCAGTGAAAGCTGAACTCCTCTCGGTCCAATAGGACAGGGGGATGGAGCGGGGGGACGCAAGAAAGAAGGCGAGATGAAGACAACTAACATGGAACGTTATGGTAGGTACATAACTTCTTTATGTTAAGTTGTCTATCTCTCCTTCATTTCTTGCTTGTTGGGACAGCGTCCCTAGCACTTACGAACCTGGGCGGCTCATTGGAACAGACTCCTCAGAACAGTGGAACCAAAGTTAGCTCTACTCCTGGAGACCATGTCTAACTTGTAATGAGAAATAAAGGTATGAGGATTTGCCCACGTAGCAGCGGCACAGATAGAGTCCATAGGCAACCTGGACTGGAAGGCTACAGAGGTGGCCAAAGACCTAGTAGAATGACCTTTTGCTTTGATAGACAACTCTTTGTTCCTTAGTTGATAAATGAAGGTAATAATGTGAGACAACCACCTGGACAGGGTCACTTTGGAAACTGGAAAACCCTGTTTGCCCTTAGCATAGGAAAGGAAAAGTTAGTCCGACTTTCTTATATCCTTCGTTCTATGCAGGTAAAAATGCAATTGTCTATGAACATCCAAAAGGTGTAATTTGTATTCTGCCTTGTTGGTGTGGTTAGGGAAAAACACAGGGAGGTCTATAGATTGGTTTAGATTATTCTCTGAGCAGACTTTCAGAAGGAAGGAGGGATTAGTTCTTAGAGCAACCCTGTCCTTATGAAAAACTAAGTATGGAGGACGAACACTTAGTGCCTGAAGTTCCGAGACACGTCTGGCTTAGGTAATAGCTACAAGAAAGAGAGTTTTCCAAGATAGAAACTTAATGGAGCAGGTTGCATAGGGGGCATAATCAAGGAGGTTAGTACCAAATTGAGGTCCCAAGGAGGAGAGGGATCTCTCACTGGGGGCCTAAGGAGAGTAGTCCCTCTGAGAAAGGCTTTACACAGCTTATGAGACATAATGTTTATATTAGAAAAACCGACATGAAAGTTAGAGATGGCCGCTAGTTGAACCCTGATTGTAGCAGAAGCGGACCCAGAATGAAAAAGCTCTGTTAGGAACTCCAAGATTTCATGAACTGGGGCTGAAAAGGGATCTATGTTCCTAGCCTCTGCCCAAGAGAAACGTTTCTATTTGTTAGCATAAGTCTTCCTAGTAGCAGATTTGTGTGAGGAGACAATAATCTCACGCACGGCCGGGGAAATGCTGGGAAAGCCTGGCTAGGGTCGGAATTGGATAAACCAAGCTGTGAGCTGGAGTGTTTGGAGGGATTGATGCAGCTCTCCTGATTGATGAATCAGCAGGTCTGGAATAGGATCCAGAGTCCAGGGCTGCTCGAGGAGGTAACGGTGCAGGAACGGAAACCATATCTGTCGAGGCCAGTAGGGGGCAATGAGGATCATTTTGCAACCCAACGGAATAGCTTTCCTGTATGAGTTTGGGTATAAGAAGGAAAGTATAAAGAAGTCCCTGAGGCCAGTCATGGACTAGAGTGTCTCTGGGAGGGTGACTGGGAAGTGGTAAAAAGGAGAAGTAGTTGCTGCATTTGCTGTTGAAGGGGGTGGGAAACAGTTCGCAGCAAGGCTGTCCCCATTTGCGGAAGATCAGATCCACAACTACCTGATTCAGAGACCATTCGTGAGGCATGAGCATAGCTCTGCTGAGCCTGTCCGCTATGACGTTGGACTACCCAGGGATGTGCATCGCAATCAGAAATCGTTGGGAGGAAATCGCCCACTGCCAGAGTCTGAGTGCTTCTCGACATAGGGGGTAGGACCTGGTTCTGCCCTGCTTTTTGATGTACCACACCACTGACATGTTGTCCGTTTGAATTGCAATGGTCCCAGAAGGGAGAGAGTCCTGAAGGGCTTGCAACGCTAGGAGCACAGCTTTCATCTCCAAGACATTTATGTGCAGATGGTACTCGTGAGGCTGCCAAGTGCCTTGGACTGTCCTGCCCTGATAATGCCCCCCCACCCTATCAGTGAGGTATCTGTGGTCACTGTGGCAACCAGAGGGGGCTGGATGAATGGTCTGCTCTGAGATACTAGTTGGGAGACCATCCACCAGGAAAGGTACCTTTTGCATGTTTCTGTAATCATGATCATGTGAGACATGGGGAGCTGTTGAAAGGACCACTGTGTGAAAAGAAGCCACTGAAGAATTCTCATGTGAAAATGGGCCAGAGGTATCAGAAGAATTGCCGCTGCCATAGAACCCAGAGTTTGAATGACCAACGTGACTTGTACCCTTTTGCATTGCATGAGGATATGAACTTGCTGACGAATTGTGGCCACCCAGTCTGGCGGTAGCTTTGCAGATATACTTCTTGTATCTAAATCTGCTGCTATATAGGTAATAGATTGACAGGGCAACAAGGCAGATTTTTCAAAATTTATAGTAATGCCTAGCTGGGCACAAATTGTAATTGTATAGTCCCTGGCTTGAAGGAGTTGATGCCTGGTAGTAGCAGTAAGGAGCCAGTCGTCTAGATATGGAAACACCTGGAATCCTCGACGCCTCAGGTGAGCCGTGACTATTGTCATGCATTTGATGAACACCCTGGGGGCTGTGGTGAGACCAAAGGGCAGAGCTCTGAACTGGTAATGACTGGCTCCCAGCCGGAAGCGAAGAAACCTCCTGGAGCGCCTGTCCATTTTGATGTGATAGTACGCATCCTGAAGATCTATTGAGCACATCCAGTTGTCCTGACCCAAAAAGGGTAGAATGGACTGTAGCGTGACCATCCGAAACCTTGTTCTTTGAACAGACTTGTTTAGTCTGCTGAGATCCAATATTGGTCTCCAGTCCCCTGTCTTTTTTGGTACCAAAAAGAACCTTGAGTAAGTTCCGGATCTGTGTTGGTCTGCTAGGACTTCCTGGATGACTCTTTTTTCTAGCAGTCTTGAAACTCTTATGACTGCTTGGGCCCTCAGATTGGGTGGAACATCTGGAAGGGATTTGCTTGACGGTAAGGGGGGTTGAAAGTAGGGAATTATGTAGCCTCTGGATATGATTGAGTGTACCCATTTGTCTCACGTTAGGTTTTGCCAGGCTTTTGGGTGCAGTGAACGTCTTCCCCCGACTGCCTCCAGAGGCGGGCAGCCAGGCAACCCTTCAGGGATACTGGAAGGGCTTGTCAGAGAATAATTCTCTGCTGCCCTGGTTCTGCGGACCCCCTCTGCCATGAGGGTGGCATCTGTTGTTGTTTCCTCCTCTGCCCCTGGAGGAAAAATCACTACGTGTGTCAGGCGAGGCTCCCTGGGATTTCCGAAACCACATCTTACCACTCTTCTGACCCTTGGGGTATGGTCTGGAAGGAGTGGGAAAATGGACTCGCACAGCAGAGAGAGTCTTGCCTTCCTGTTCACACCTAGTTAGAGTGTCTTTCACCTGTGGTCCAAAAATAAAGGAACCGTCAAAGGGAGTGTTGGTGAACGACGCTCTAAAGGGTTCCGCGAAGTTACACAGCCACATCCATGCGTGTCTCCTGAGGGCCACGCCTGTACCTGCGGCTCTACTCGCACCATCGGCTGCATAAGAAATGAGCATCATGGAGGAGTTGACTACAGAATTAAGGGTCACCAGCTGAGAAGATATTTAGCTTGAGCCCCTTCAGCTAATGGATCCTGAAGGGTATCTCCGAGCTCTTTCAGGAGATCCCTCTGAAGCCTGGTAAAATGGCATAAGTAATTCAGTGACCTCATGGAAAAGGTCTCTGAAGCAAACATTCACTTCCCGTATCTATCCATGGTCCTAGACTCCTTGTTAGGAGGATGGACAGAGGAAGAAGTTTCCACTAACTCCTTTTTAGTGGCTGCTGCTACCACCATGGCATCTACAGGAACACCCTTAGTAAGGAACTGTTTATCAGGGGGTGCAGTGAAAAACTTGCCGGGTCTCTTCAGGGTTGGTTCCACTGTATCTGGGGCTGACCAAGCGCTTCAAGCCACCACTGACATTAGTGGATGGAAAGGCGGAGAAACCCAGGAGGTGGAAGGTCGGGAACCGAATGCATCCAGGAATACAGATTCGTCCTCGGTAGGGGCTAGGACATTCCAGTTCCCCCTCTGCTTAAGCATTTCTAGGATGTCCGAAAAGGAAACATCTTCAGAGGGGGATCTCAGGGACCCTTCCGATTCATCCAAATCCGTATCTGAAGTGACAGACTTGGGGGAGTCAATGTGCTTTCTCTTGCACTTCCTCTTCCGAGGGGGCTCCTCTGAATGATCAGGGGAGGCCTCAGAAGAAGAGGAAACACCCAATGGGGTGTTCTGGAACACCGGTTCCCCACACTTGGGGTCTGGAGGAGAGGCAGAGGTTGCCGCAGGCACTACAGGGGATGGAGCCAGTGGGGTTGAAAGTGTAGCTGACTCAGAGGCCAGTACACTCCTCATGACATTGAAGGTGTCCCTGCCATGATGCAGAGAAGGCTCCGGTTCCAAGGAAACCAGAGTCCTCCTCCGCACCAAGGGAGAGGGCTCAGAGGCCAATGTAGGAGCCGAGCTCACCTGCACCAACGCTCCGAGAGGGAGAACAGGGTCGGACAAGGAACCGATGCCACTCGCCCCCTCGGAGCCGATGAGGGAGTCTCGGTGCCCAGATGCCTCGACGGACGGCACCATCGAGGGGATCAGAGCCGACGACGGAAGAGAAGGAGAAATCATTATTGGAGCCAATGGTTCCATGATTCGAACCCCAATAAACTCCAGCTCCGAACTCAATGGAGTCAGAGGAGGAACATCAGTAGAAATGGACAGAGCCGACACCTGTTGAGGAGGGCTGGACAACATTTTGGCCAGTGCCTGCAACTTCAACAACCTACTGACCACTCTCTCCATGTCATGATCCGAGAGCCTAGAGGACCGAGAAGAGTGGGAGGATCTGTGACTGCGGTCACTCTGCAACAGGGGAGACCGAGGAGCCAAATGTATAGACTCTAGAGAAGGGAACCTTGGCCTCTTGTGGGTCCGCGACGGCTCCAAAGGTACTGCTGGAGCCGATGGGGAGGCAGTCTCCTTGGTTCCGGCCAGAACCGAAGTAGTAGGTAAGGCTTGGGCCAATGACAGCTCCAAGATGGGAGCCGACGATTTGGTAATTTTAGGAGATTACACAGGCTGAGCCTTGGCCGCTGAATCCTGGGGCTTAAGAAGACCCCTCAAAATAAGCTTATTTTTGTGCTTCTGCAGAACTCTTGGGCTAAATGCATGGCATACAGAACAAGAGTCCTGCGGGTGCATTGCTTCTAAGCAATAGACGCAAGAATTGTGCCCATCTGTCAGAGACATTTTCTGACAGCATGAGTCACACGTCTTGAATCCAGACACCTTGGATTCTTTAGACATATCCACAAGTAGACAGATACTACACTGAGTTATTTTGGCCAAAAGACCGAACAGCAAATCTAATACTAAACACTATCCACTAACAAAACAAAAAACACACAGTATACTACAGTTAAAGATAGTTTTTTTGTTTTTTTTTAAACTAGGAAGCCTCTAAAGTAAACGGCTACCTAACAATCAGAAAGAAGAAAAGGCTTAAACTACAATGCTACCTACAAGAGGGAAAGGGGGGGAGGGGAAGAACTCTCTAATAAAAACGAATTCTAAGGGAAAGCTACAAATACACTAAACTACAACAAACTAGTTAGTGACTATTATTTTAAACAATAAACTACCAGAAAAAACCCTAATCTGACAGAAAAAGTAGTTCAATAAAACTTATACAAGCTTGAGCCAGTAACAACGAACCTCGCAGCTGAAGCGGCAAACGAGATCTGGGTAGCTAGAGCTAGGCATCATGGGATAAGGGGTAGCCTCGAGCCAGTAAACAGCTCTCGAGCTATAGAAGATGGCCGAGTAGGAGCCGAGGATCAGCTCTGATCCCAACAAGCAAGAAACGAAGGCGAGATAGACAACTTAACATCAAAGTTTATAGCAGATGCTCTCATTTTTACTTGGTTCAACTTATAACCTAATAACTGCCCAAATTCTCCCCGTGCATTAGGCAACATTGGTATATTCCTTAGATTAATGTGTCATCTGCAAACAAAGGCATTTTATCTGATATCCCTAACCTTCCACTCTGGAGGTTCTCACTCTCACAGACAATGGCTTTTGTAATTAAAAGGCAAATGCATTGGTGATGTGGGACAGCCCTGATGGTTCCCACTTGTGGAGTGAAAGACTCTGATAAAGCAGGCCCAGCCCTTATTAGTTGAGGACCCCTTACAAATTTGCAAAAGGTCACAAAACTACAGGGAAGCCAACACTTTTGCAAAGTCAGCATTAAAATATTGACATTACCACTTGTTTTTATACACCGAGGCTGAGGATCACAAAGGATCTGCAACTACTACTAGCTCCTTCTCTTTAGTACGTTATCTGATTTTTACCACTTACCTACAAACCAACACTGATCCAGGTCAATTATGTCTGGAAGAATTCTTGTGGTGACTATCCTTTTAAATACTTTATACTCATGAATAAGGACAATTATTATTATTATGTGGGAAGATATCAACATATTGTCTCTGCCTTTAAGATGAATGGTGTGGAATGTGATTGCCTTATAAAACCCTATTAAACATTTTTCACATGGCTTCAACAATTTCTGACCTCCCTTCTTTCATATTTCTACCATAATACCATCCCTACCTGGGGTTTTCCCAGTTGCCTTATGATTTAACTGTTCTGTAATTGCATCCTTGGTTATAGGGCATAATATCACCAGTGCTTGAAATTCAAGTAATGTAGGTAGTGGCATGTTCCCTTAGAACTAATTTAACTTAATCTTGGTCTCTGGTACCTTCATGTCTGCGTATATATATACATACATATATATATATATATATATATATATATATATATATATATATATATATATACATGTGTAACCTTATATAATAATTTATATATATACATGTGTAACCTTATATAATAATTTCTAAAGTTTTCCAGTATTTCTTTGGGGGGTCCTGGTTAGCCTTTCTGTTACATCCTTCATACTTTACCACTGTTCTTTCTTCCCTTTGAGGTTTTTACCTTTAGGCTACAGGGTTCTGTAAATGGAACAAACTGTCAAAATACTTTGCACTCAAACCTATCTTCTTAAATTCAGCCAACTCATTCATATATCTCAGAAGTTTCTCATTAGCTTCTTTTCTCCTCCTCCTAATTACATCTTCATTATGAAATGCTCCTGATCTTTGTAAAATTGTAAATTTTTTATTGCTTTCAGATGACCTCTTGTATCTTTTTGCCATTTGCTTCCAGAAGACCTTGTTCATCTTTTTACTATCTAACATTGGTATTATCCTGCATCTTTTTTTTTAAGATTCCGTTTTAGCCTTTTCCAGCTACTCTGATCAGAAATTCCCTGTGTGTGAAAATCCCATAGCAACTCATTCAGTTTACTCTTACAAAATCATCCATATTGTTTAGATTTAAAATAATTAACTAGAAATTTCCAGTGATTTTTTTTTTTATTTATGGGAGCATCTGGAAAGATAACTGCAGCATCACTGCATCCTGAGCTGAAGTCCACTGAGGACATATCCAGTAGCTAGTAATGTGACCAGCATGCTCTTGAGAAATGTACAGTCTGTCTGTTTGGAAGCAGGTTTGTCTTGTATGTACTTCTGTGACCCCTTTTGTACTTTATTCACCTCTATTAGGCCACAAAATTTTACTTGTTAATGCCTGCCAGCAGTCGGGTAATTAGGTGTCACATTACTGGGTGCTGGCAGGCTGAACAGCAGTTCCCTAGAGCTGAGAGTAAAATAAGAATTACATTTAAGGAAATCTTTTCAGCTGAACAAGAAAAGCCAGTTTTTGCATTTCTTGTTATGTCAGTCTTCTTCTCACATTTAATTTGTTTAATCCTGACACTGAATACTGCAGATTCAGTACTGCAGTTGAATTACAGAGGAACAAAAGTGTTGACTATGCTCTGTCTTTCAAGTGCTGTTGGTTTGAATGGGGTTAGACAGCCTACACAACTGTTAAGAGCAGAGTATGATCAGTACTATAGGAGTATGTGAGTAAAGACAACTTCATAAAAAATTAATTTCCCTAACATTTCCCCTTCAGTACCTATTGATCACAATTTTTGCCATATAATCACATCCCTGGGTTTTGTCACTAGGTTTCATTCCCCTATGTCTTATAACATACCCTTTTGAAAAGCTATTATATCACCTAGGATCCTTCTTAGATTCACCTGTATTAAATTGGAAAAAACATAAATACTGGACAGCATAATTCCTAACGCAACCACTATACCCTAAGTGCGAAATACCTGCCTCCAGCTCACTAACGTATTCTTCGGTTATCAGTGAGGAGCCTTTCATTAGTAGAATAAGTATCCCTCTATGCCTAGCTCATTGATAACAAGAATATTATTCCCCCTAAAGCCAGTTTACCATTTTCTGAATTCTTTCTGACTTGAACATGCCTTTTGGAGGACAACTATTTGTGGCTTAGCCTTTCATATGAACTAGGGAATCCTTAAGCTTTTGACTGAGTCTATTAAGCCTTTAACATTGTAGAAAGTACTTTCACATTAGAAGCATTCTAAACATGTAATAAACATTTGCAGCTGCAGGCTTCCTAGAAGTTCTTAACCAATGAAGCACAGTGAACTACCAAAACTCAAAGCCTTTTTTTTACAATTTCATGCATAAAAAGTTAAATAAACCTTAAATGGAATAATAAAGCAGATACTGTTCCAAGCAATAGTACAATCAATACAAACTATATAAAAGTAGAAAGCTTCCAAGTATAATGCATTTGCTTTTAATAGTCTATTTCCTAAATGACATCATAGTCTGTGATGTTTGGTGTTAACAGTATACCGCTTGCTATCATTTTGCACCCCCCCCCCCAATCTGAGATAGTTTCCCCTTCAGCATTTGTCAAATCCTCTGCTAATGTTTTACAGTACTCTTAAAACAGATATACATTTGCATTCTTTTATCAGTACTGACAAGAAAATAGAAAGTAAACAAACACTTCCAGATAAAATAAGAAGCTCATTTATTTCACTAAGAGTATTTTCCAGGTCTGTACAGCATGTCTTACAAAATGTATAATCTGTTTAAGCAGGTGATGGATTTCTAATACAATTACAGCAGTTTCTTTTTAGTACTTTATACATCAAGCAACCTACCATTTTATTGACAAATTGGCTAGTCTACAATATGCAAGAAAACTGTTATTATAAGAACATAATTCATATATGGCAGTCTGTTACCCCCTGTCCTCAGTTTCACATCCCACCTTCTTGTTTTTAAGTGGAGAAAACTTCAGTGAGTGGAGAAAACTTCAGTAACTCAGTAGAACCCATTCCAGAAATCTTCATAGGATCTTCCAATACTTATTGCCATATTTCCTAACTTTCCCTTCTTATCACTTAGGACAAATGACAGTCCTCAGATCATTTGATTACAGAAGTACTTAAACTATAACACTCAGTCTCAAAAGAGAAAAGAGAGGCATAGAAACAGACTTTCAAGATTTAGTTTCAGTATAGGCCTTGAGAAGCATTTTGCACATAACAATAACTGAACTGTACAAAAAATAATAATAACAACTGAGCTGCTGCAATTCTTCAGTGTGAAAATGAAAGAAGTTGCTGATCCATCCGTCAAGTGGGTAAAATCATGGATGAACTGTTTGCAAATTGCTTGCCTTTGTATTTCACTTACTCTTATTAACAAATTTAATGTACTAGCAGCTTGGGTTAATTGCAGAACATAAAGGAGGAAACTAAAGTACGCATACCCCCAACAGAACAACATTTGCATTTAATAGTATCATTTCCCCTTTTACATAGGAGTATTTTAATTTATTAATTGCTCCACGGCTACAAAGGTGGCACTGGAAATCCAGAGGCAAAAAAGTCCAAAACAAATGCTGGTTCTCCTTCTTCCACACAAGTAGAAAATAAAAGGCTGCCAGTAGAGTAAAAAAACCTTCGCTTTATTGTAGAATATTCACACCAACAATCCCATCAAGCGCTTTCGCTCAGCCCTTTGCTGAGCTTTTTCAAGATAAAATAACCTTCAAATGAACACTCCTTATATACATTTAAAATTCATCTAATTATGTAATTAATTGATTACTTAAAGATCCACAAGTTAGAGAGGGATTTGAAGGAATATAATGAAGGGGTGGCTTACCCACTGTATACTAAAGTTAAACAATTCAATTATAACAACAGTAAGGCGCAGGGAAATTTCAGCAATGGTTACAGGATGGGTATGGCCTACGAGGCACCAAGAAATAATCGTAGGTTTGCAGAAAAGGAAAGAAGTACACCCCAGCAGGATTTTCTGTTTCCCCCGAACAAGGAAGGGGGGGGGGTTGAACAGGTTTCCCCAGGGGTGGAGGAATCAATAGGGCAGTTTTTTCAAGCTGCTCCAGGTGTTTTAGCAATCAATGATGCTGTAAATAACACAGATGTTTTAAATAAAGTGATGGTGGTAACAGAAAATAATTTTTCTGTTTACAATTATACCAACATTAGCTTGAGGAGAGAACATTTTGATTTGTTCACAAAAGGATTACATTTTGTGCCAGCATTTTCAAGCAGATTAGAGCAGGATCTGATAGACTTGAAGTTGTTCAGTAGACAATTAAACTTACTGCTTTATTTTAAAGGGGAAATTCCTTCAAATATAGGACTCTCCAGAAAGAGTGTATTTAATCCACCTATGGATCCAACAGTAAAAATATTTGAAGAAATGATGGAGAGAGATATTAGGATGATTGGCAGAAATAAACAGAACAGTACCCCCCAAAATATTTGCATGAAGGAGATGAACTTGATTAAGGAACTTAGAAGCAGTAACTGCAGGGCAATGAAAACAGATAAGGGGGGGGGGTCTTGTTTTGATGTATAACACTGAATATGTTCACCATATTAATGGGATGTTGCAGGACCCAGAGCAATATGAACAGGTATCCAGCAATGAGCTACATATGGCATATTCCAGAATTGGTTTCATTTTGTATGATCACCTTTTGCAAGGTGTTTTTAATGAAAGATTGTATAACTTTTTAACTGTTGCCAAACCAAGAATTCCTGTAATATTTGGGATCTCGAAAACACACAAAGGGTTGGATCCCTTAAACTTTAGGCCTATAGTATCGGGACAGGGGAGTTTTACAGAACCTGTTGGGAAATTTATAGATCATACCTTGAAACAGTTTACAGCCTCTTTAAAATACATTTGCAAGGATTCCTGGGATTTCCTCAGGGGCTTACAATCCCTAGAATACCATCCAGATTTTTGTGTTAGTTACTATAGATATTGTTCAACTTTTTCCCAGTATATCGCATTCTACAGGATTAAATTGGTTTAGTGATGTTTTAGTCAATGAAGCTAAGCTTGTTCCCAATACCACCAATTTATTGGTGGAACTTATGGAATTGGTTCTGGAAAACAATTTTATATGCTTTAATGGCCAATTTTTTAGACAAAAATTGGGCGTTGCAATGGGGGCAGCCTGTGCCACCGTTTATGCAAACATTGTGTTGCATAAATGGGAACAGACATACATCTTTGGCACAGAATGGTCACGATATATTAGGCATTACGTCAGATTCCTTGACGATATTTGTCTTATATGGGAAGGCACCAGGGCCAGTGTCCAGGAATTTATTGATTACATCAATTCCACCACCTCCTTAACTTTTACACATTCTTTAAGCTTAGATAGCTTAAATTATTTGGATGTGTGTTTATTTAAGGATAATGTCAATAATAGGTTTAATTCTAAAGTGTTTAGGAAACCCACTTATTCAAATGCATTTTTGCATTTTCAAAGTAATCACCCTGATTATCAAAAAAGAGGAATAGTCAAGGGTCAATTTATTCGTGCCTCCAGAATGTGTAATACATCACAATTTTTCAGAGAAGAAGTTAATTTTTTAAAAGCAAGATTTTCTGAAAGAAGGTACCCAAGTGGTTTGGTTGAGGAGCTGGCGAAGGAAGTGAGCACCAATAGGGGGACGAAATACCAACCACTGCTGATTAATGCAGGTATGTTAAATTGCCAAACAAGCAATAGATTGCAAAATTTTGAGCAAAAAGTATACATTCATACTTTTGGTATAGACTCGAGCACTGTAGAAAGCACTGTAAGAAAATACTGGCCAATTTTGAGACTGGATGACAGGTTGGGCAGTATGATCCCAGAGTTTCCCAGATTCGTTAGACGGAGGGGTACCAACTTAAAAGAAATGTTGGAAATGAAACAGACCAAACAAACAGATTTAAATGTGAACAATAGAAAAGAAGGCACATATAAATGTGGAATGTGCAAACAATGCCCAGCGATATTTAATGGACACAAATTATATTTACCATCAAGAAAATTTTTGTGTCAACTGAGGGGCTATTACAATTGAAATGCTAAATTTATTGTTTACCTGGGCTTATGTATGAAATGCAAAAGTTTTTACATAGGAAAAATGGAGAGAACTTTAAGAAGACGAATTTATGAGCATTTTTATGACATAACTAAAAAAAAGGAAACTAATGCTTTTTATAGACATTCCCTTTTTTGTCCTGATATGGAGATTAAATTCATTATTTTGGAACAGGTAAAAGCAGATGTTAGAGGGGGTGATTGGGAGACCCTATTGGAACACAAAGAATTGATATGGCAGCTAAGACTAGATGCAGGAAGACGGCCAGGTCTAAATGATGCTTGCGGTATCAGCAGCGTCTTGAAATTAAGAAAGGCAAAATTATAAATTCAAGGCCATAGTGTCTGTAGGACCAACTGAAAGGGTTATCCAGAGAGTAAGTTTCATGACAATTATTGACAGGCAACATAAACTTTGAATTTTTAAATCATTAAACAGACATATGGTTTAATATATACCTGGTCGAATATTATTTATAAGAAGGCCTGAGCATTTAAATGTATATATTTGGTTTATTAATTTGATGTGTGCAGATGGATTTATTTTAATATTGTGTACATTTAATGGAAATTGAGCAAGTTTTAAATACGAGTGTGCTTGGCAGTGTTCTACATTTTTTTATGTAATAAGTTTCATTCTGCAAAAACTGTTTGAAAATATCCCTTTTGGGAAAAAGAAGGGGAAAAAATGGTTTAGTAATTTGAGGTTTGTAGATGGATTCATTTATTTTACTGTGCATATCAAATAGCAATTTAATGAGTTTAAAAATGAATGGGTTTTGCAGCACTTTGCATTTTCAACATGTAACAACTTTCATTTTGCAAAGGCTGGTTAAAAACATCCCTTGTAGGAAAAGGAAATGAAGGGTTAAATGAAAAATTTTTTTCCAATTAATCAATTAATTACATAACTAGCTGAATTTTAAATGTATATAAGGAGTGTTCATTTGAAAGTTATTTTATCTTGAAAAAGCTCAGCAAAGGGCTGAGCGAAAGCGCTTGATGGGATTGTTGGTGTGAATATTCTACAATAAAGCGAAGGTTTTTTACTCTACTGGCAGCCTTTTATTTTCTACTTGTGTGGAAGAAGGAGAACCAGCATTTGTTTTGGACTTTTTTGCCTCTGGATTTCCAGTGCCACCTTTGTAGCCGTGGAGCAATTTGTTTTACTGGCTTTTTATCCTTTCTGGCAGTTTCTTCTTTGTATTTTAGTTTATCTTAACAGATCAGTGAAGCTTACCTCTTCTCCACCCCTGTATAATTTCCTTACTAAAACTATACCACAGGTACTTAAAAACACAAGTTCATAGGATCATAGGAGGTTACTAGGCTATTGGCCCTGAGGCCCTTATAAGCCTAGCCAAGAGTTTAGCCCATGTTTAGACAAGTCAACCCCTGATGTCCCTGTCCAGCAGGGAGACGGGTGGAATCCCAGGGGTATATTTTCTGTTTCCCATCCAGTTATCCAGGTTGTGCTTAAAAAGGGGTAAAGAGATACTCTGCTTGACATGGAGTGGGAGTCTGTTCCATAGATGGAGGAGTCTCTGGGACACAAGTCTGTCCTGTCAGCAAGTCCTGTTGATGTCACAGACCAGGTTGAGGCCGCACTTATGAGTTACTTGAGTGGAGCTTGACTTGCAGATATGCAGCAGTCCATGATTGCCTTGTATGACAGACAAAGGTCATCTCTAAGGAGTCTATATGAAACTAAGTAGAGGGATAGGGCTTTTAGCCTATCTGTGTATGGTAGATGTTTGAGGCCCTGGATTCTCCTGGTGAAGAACCTCTGTGGTCTCTCCAGCTTTTGCATCTGCTTTGCAAGGTACATTCCAAAGGGGTGTTGTACTCAATAATGGCCCTTATAAGGGAAGAATACAGGGATGTTATGACCTCCTTGTCACTGGATGAGATACCCTTACTTATGAGGTGGGCCATGTAGAATGCTTTCCGTACAACGGAAGCAACATGGTGGTCAAAAGTCAGGTTGTTATCAACCTGGGTGCCCAACTCCCTCACGACTGATTGTGTGCTTAGGACGTTGTTATGAATGTGATCATTTGTGGGGCCGTCACTCTCCCCAAAGGGGATGATGATGATGCATTTTTTGGTATTCAACTTGAGGCCATGTTCCTGGCACCAGTCATTTGTCTGAGTGAGACCCTCTTGGAGGATGTCTACATCCCTATGGGAATTGATGACAGCACCCAGCTTGCAATCATCTGCAAACATGGTCAGCCATAGCCCACTGGTTTCGGCCTGCACCTCAGAAAAGTATATCCCAAATAACAGAGGCCCCAAGACCAAACTCTGAGGTATGCCACTTGTTATGGGTCTACTGCTTGAGGTGGCTTCCCCTATTTTGACTAGGTGGGTTCTATCAGTGAGCCAGTTTGCTACCCATCTGGTAACATATGGATTGATGCCTAGTTGAGAGAGTTTATCTGTTATGCCTGAGTGGGGAATAGTGTCAAAGGCTTTGACCATGTCAAGGTAGGTGGTGTGCACCGTCTTCTCCTTGTCCATGGATTTGGTGACTGTCTCAAAGAAGTTGACCAAATTTAGCAGACATGACCAACCCTTGATGAAACCACACTATGTGGGATCAAGTGTTTGGAGGTTGCCAATGTCCTTGTTAATGAGATCCATGATAATCCATTCCATGGCCTTGCAGATCAGGCTAGTTAGCCTCATGGTTCTATAATTTCCCAGATCAGTGGACGCTCCACCTTTGTGTAAAGGGATGACAGTGACTGTCCTCCACTCAGTTGGGGCAAAGCTGGTGCTCAGGCTTTGGTTAAATAGGGCACCTAATGGTGCTGCAAGTTCCTACCTGAGTTCACTTAGGATGCAGCCTAGTATGTTATCGGGTCCCATGGAGGCTGTATTTTTTGCCTTTGAGAGAGCAGTGATGACCTGATCCCTAGATATAAGGGGAAGGGGGCAGGTACTGGGGATGTCCTAATTTACTGATGGGGGGGACAGACGGGTGAAGTTTTTACTGAAGATCTATGGCATTTGTATATGCAGTATCCTTGACTACCAGTTCTGAACAGATCTGGGTGTTTCTTTTGAGGTTGCGGACATATGTTAAGAAGGCCTTATGACTGTCTCTAGTAGATGTGGCCAATTTGGACTCGAAGTTTGCTTTGGACGATTTCACTAATGCTCTTATTTGCTTATTCAGGATAAGGAGACATTGCTTCTATTTGGGCACCTGTTCCTTCTTGGTCTTAAATTAACAGCAATTTTTTTCCTTTTGTTATAGAGTTTATTTATTGCAGATGTACACCAGACAGGTTTACTCTTCCTTGGAGAGGATGATTTATTCCTGTCTTGTATTCCTGATTCTATGCATCTATATAAATGCTCGTATAGTGCTTTAATGTAGTTTTGGATATTGGTGCCAGTTCCAACAGAGGGGAGGGGGCTGTGAAGCTTTTTTTACCATCCCTCAGGAGGCTGTAATCAGCTTTGGAGAAATTTTTTATGTCTGATCCTAGCTAGAGGCAGGTTGGGGGAGATGGTGACTTTGAAAGTGACCACTTTATGGTCAGATCTTACCAGGGAGTATGATACTATAGGGGTGTTGCAGTGGTTACTCCTGTTGGTTAATAACAAATTCAAAATATTATCATCTCTTGTGGGGGTATCAACTAACTGTTCCAAGGCATTTCCATTGTCAAAATAGAGGAATCTGTAGTCATTTGTGTTCTGGCATGAGTAGTTCTTCCAGTCTATGTTTGGGAAGTTAAAGTGACCCAGGATTAGGGTAAAGGGTTGACTCTTGATCGATTTGAACAGATCCAAATAAGCGGATTGGGCATCTTGAGTCAGATTTGTGGGCCGTTAGCTAGCTATGATTTGAATAGGGGGGTTTGTCAATGGTTAACTGCACTTGTAGTGTCTCTTGTGCGTCATACTGTTTGATCAGCCTGGAGGTGTGTATGTCTTTAATGTATATTGAAACTCCACCTCCTTTGGCTTTACTGCTCACAGTTTGGGGTTTGAATTTATGATAGGATGAGTAACCAGGTAAGGCTGGGGTGCTGTCCGCAGCTTTGAACCAGGTTTCTGTAACTGCACAGATGTCAGCATTTTCCAGGGTAAAGACTGCTTGCAATGAGTGCAGTTTCATATTTAGGCTCCTAGCATTTAGCAGCATGACCTTTAATTTGCATTTTGTAGACATTTTTATGTTGGTTTTATCGACCTCATGACTTTTCCTGAAAAAGGCAGTATGGTGGAGGCAAGAGTCTTTGCCAGAAGTCTGATGCCCAGGTGAGACAGATGCAGGCCACCTCTGGCAAAGCATCGTGGTCTATTGATCATATATTCCTAGACTGTCAGGTACTGGATCACCCTGGAATGACACCAGAAACTAAGCCAATTGTTGAAGTCAACCATTTTCAGTTTGTTTTGAGGAATCATTCTGGGAGACGGCAGAATGGTGCTTAAGGCTAGGGACATACCTGCCTGGGACACATAGTCAGCGAGCTCATTCATGTGTCTGTTCATGTAGTCCATGGAGGTACGTCTCAAGTCATTCACACCAACATGGACTATGACAGAGTCAGAACAGTACCTGTTGTTGACAGACTTCAGTGCGTATGTGATATGGCGGATTCTGACACCTGACAGACAACTAACTGTGACTTTCTCCTTATCCAGCCTGGTGAGAGGCACATGTGTGTGTGTCTCACAATGGAGTCTCCTATGACTAATATGATGGGTGTATGGTGAAGCCTTAGTGGGTTGTGAGACACAGGTGTGTGGACTGTGTATGGTATGTGATATGGAGGGCTGTGGAGATCGTGTGAGTTTTTGCCTCAGAGGTCTATTTAGTTTGGGTATGTTTATGTGGAGGACCTCAGCATTTGTGGGTGTGTGTTGTGTAGGTGTTGCTTGTGTTTGAGGTGTAGTGGGTGTGCTGACAAACTTTTTGGTGCCAGATGTACTGGCTTGAGGGGGAGGGAGCATGAACTCTAGGTTCCTAATGTAATTGCATCTCTCACAAATTGTGTTCCTAGGTGGTAGTAGTAGTTGGTTGTCCGTGTACATGAAGCAGTTACTACACTGTCTCAGGATGCCCATATCAACCAAACTGGCAGGTGAAACTGTAGGAAATTATTCATCCATATTTCTCAGAATCTGAGGGAGAAAGGCCAGGGAGAGTTAAGGGGTGGGCCTAAAGCCCAAGAGCATAAACCAAAACTAAGAGCTTAGAATAACACTTAACAATTTCGACAGGCTGCAAGCAAGCAGTAATAAATGCAACAGAAAAGATGCAGTTGAACACTTTAGAGAAGAAGCAGCAAGTAGCAGGAAAAAGCAAAGCAAGATGAAGTAACAGAGTAGTAGAAAGAAACACAAATACAGAAAAATATAAGCAGCTGAATAAAGTTTTTTTTTTTTAATTATTGTTTATTTATTTATTTTTATATAAAGTAGAAAGGGAGAGAACAACAACAGAAGCCAATTAAAGGTTAAGGCACTAAGGGGTTTGGCCTTCCCAAATGATCTCTGTATTAGGTAGAATGAGCTAATGAGATGAGACTGGGCTGCCACAATGATACAGCAGTTAGCGTTGTTGCCTCACAGCAAGAGGTTCTCCAGTTCAATCCTCGGCTGGGGTGCCTTCTGTGTAGAGTCTGCATGTCCTCCCTGTGGTCATGTGGGTTTCCTCCGGGTGCTCCGGTTTCCTCCCACATCCCAAAGACATGCTATAGGTGGATTGGACACTCTAAATTGCCCCTAGTGCATGTGTGTGCCTTCCGTGGAAGGTTGGGCGCTGCGCTGGCAACTCGACACTGTAAAACTCTACTGCCAGTCATGAGCAGAGAGGTGATCCACTGTGGCGACCCCTAAGCAGGAAAAGCCGAAAGAAGAAGCTAATGAGATGGGACTGGGAGGAGTGTCCCAGATCAAATTTACAGTGGGGATAGGTAACTGCAAAAGCCACCAACTTTAAAAAACAGAAAAGTTATATGCAAACATATGCAAAGTTAATATGATATGTTATATGCTGCTGATATCTTAGATTCATATAGATTGTTAATTTGAAAATGTTAACCCTTAGTTTAGAAACAAAAGACTGTGTAGCACAGATTTAGTTAGGAGCCATTTCAGACGACATGCTTCTTACTCTGCAGCTCCTGCAGCTCAGGTAAAGTCTCTGTACTCGATACTGTCTGTTGCAGGTTCTTAACAACTATATCATTTGCGTCCAGAGTCAGTGTTCTGGTCTTCCACTCCATTGCATCCAATACCAGTGGTATTGGCTCTCAGACAATGTTTGCTCACTCTCAGTCAGTCTTCTGTTGTTTGCATCAGTATACTCTTCAAACCAAACATTCATTTTGAGAGGCTTATTGTATACTTTGTCCATACTCTTAGCAGATTCTGAGCACTCCATCTTGCCAACCCCAGGAGCTTGTTGAATGACCATAAAGAAGATGCAGTACATGCTACAATATTTGTCTGTGGCCTGACCACAGACACTCTTGGATTGGATTCATTTTTTTCTTTTTAGAGTATTGGCTGCCATGATACAGCATTCGGGAGGTAGATATTCATCAGTTTCACCATAAATATGTATTATTAACAGTAAATCCCAGGCCACTTTTGTTGTATACGAATCTTTGGAAGAAGAACTCAGGATAGAGTTACTGTGGAGGTATCATACTGGAAGTCTGCAAAATACATAAATATAATAAAACAGAAAGCAGATTTTTAGTTTCTACAACATACTGTCAACTAATTCAACAGTAAGATGGAGAGAGAAAGTAACAAACAAGATGAACAATGTTAATTCTATGTCCCACAGTTGTAGGCTAATACACTGAGCTTGGTTGCCACAGTAAATGTGTTTTTTTTGCTTTTGATTTCCAGAAAATGTTGCAGATGAAGGTGTTTTAGTCTAATATTTGTGAAGAGTGGAAGATGACCAGCCATAATGAAAATCAGGCAGTTGTTGACATTATGAATGTAGCAACAGTGAGACTAGCAGCGGATCATGATCAAACTAGGAACTGAAAGCAGAACATACAGAGCTAGACTTGTGGTGAAGAAAGTGTGCAAATTTCCTAGCCAAGAGCAAGTAGTTTGAGTGATTCCCTAGAAAAGAGCAATGGGAAACTGCCTGCCACACATTGTGATTAATGTAAACGCACAGGCAATGATGGATTGCTTGAAAGAAAGGTTACATTTAGCCACACTGCCTGGTTCCTTGCTAACTGCAGAATCCTCAGATCAATCCTAGCTCTTTTACGGTTTCCCAAAATGTTTAGATTTCCTGTGTGTCTACTGCGCTTCTGAATTCTATTATTGTGTTTGGTCTTACAGTCTTTTTGGGACTGTGCTAAGCATCCTTTCTTAAAAAAAAAAATCTGCTTTAAATATTACTTACAGTTCCTATATCTATTTATGATGTACCCATCTGCCCCTTAACATTGCATTATCAGAACAAGAGTACTGTGCTGTACTCTTGCTGTGCCTCTGAGCTGCCAGAGGATTTCTGTCATGATCTGTTTCTGCACTTTTCCAGATAAAAATATTATAAGATAATTTGGTTTCTTTACCTAATTGTTCGCTTTACAACATATTTATTGTTTGCCACTGGATTGCTTCTTAGGCAAATCGTTACAGTAGACAGGAATAACTCTGATACTGGACATGGGTGAGTAAGGGATTAATTCAATGGTCTGAAGTACATCTGCAGCCTGCTAAAATGGCAAAGAATTCAAGTTAGAGCTGTGGTTCAGCAGTCCTGTCAGAAGTGGTCTAAAGACGAATAAATTGAGCTGCCACGTATCCCTGTTTACGCAGAACAGTCTGTATTTGGGCAGTTATGTCCTGTGGAAAAAAAAAATCAGAAATGTCAAATGTCCTGAGATTTTAGGGAAAAAAATAGTTCCTTGCCTTTCTGTAATAGCTGAATGAAACACCTATTTAGTATATGGAACACTTCTACATGATGTAAAATGACATAAATCAAATTATAGAAAGAGAGCTTTTATTTTATGAAAATAAGAGAAATGCAGTCCTTTGCACTGGGTGCATTCATGGTTTATCCTGCAAATTACACTTTTTTCATTAAACAAATCAGTAACTTTTGGCATCTGACAAAGCAGCAACCCTGTGAATGGAGGTCATACTGAAAATGGCACACTGGTTATCAGGGTTACACTGATGCACTGTAAACGTATTGCGATGTTAGATGAGACGGTCAGGATTTTAAATCAGTTTCGAAGTTGTTATGCTATACAAAGCAGAAAAGGAAAATTTATCATCTAGTTTACATTTCAAGTGAAGTTTGTTTACTCAGATTAGCTCAGCTGACATAAATCAAGTTACAGTAAATTCATTTTTGCAGATAAACAAGTTACTCTTGTAGGTATGTAGTTTTCAAGGTCATTCAGCAATATGGCCCAAGCAGGGTTTGAACTTGATAATGAAGAGGGATTTTGCAGGGAACTGTGTGCTGTGACTCACTTATTGCGTTCCAACTTTTTTGTGGTTGCTAGAGATAATGGTACTGTCCGGTGCTGGCAGACACTATCCTCAGTTTTCCTGTTGCGGGAATTGTGGGCTGATGAATATTTATGTCTCTGACATTGTGGCTACATACATTATTTAAAAAAATGATCAAAGATGAAGACATGAATCTTCATGATTGTTTTTAAACTGTCAGAGTGTCATTAAAACTCATTCAGAAATGTTAAAGCACCACCTGTACACCACAGGGACATCTTCTGACAGTGAACTTGTTCCTATACAAAGGGTAGGACCACTTCTTCAGTTAGAGATATGTGAATGGCATGCTTCCAGGTGGTGCAGATGTGTCAGAGTACATATATATTTTCACACAGCATGGCTACTTTTCACATCAAGCTCCATGTTGACTGACTGCTTCAGTACCACAATATTCACCCCTGTTTGCTCTGAACAGGAAGTCATTCCCAGTTGTTTAAATTACAGCCCTAAGTAAAATATACAGTGTTGGTAAGAAGCTTTATCCATCCCATAATTTGATATGTTTAACCTTTGGTTACAGCTTGAAACAGAGGTTACTTAAAGGTTATTTGAAAAGGTTTGTCAAGCTGTACTAGCTCTGCTGTATGTATGAAGCTGTAGCTACAGCTTCTGTTAGCCCCAGGTAGTCTTTACTGTGGCCTGGTGGCCGTCAGAAAATCTCCCGCCTCCTCAGACTTAGGTAAGCAGAAACAGAGTTAAACCTGAAGTCTATAGTCACTAAGGTTTTCTTCCCTGCTTACTGCAGTTTACACACACACACACACACACATATATATATATATATATATATATATTTAGTGTGTTGCATTGCTGTTGAATAATTTTGTGCTGCGAGACAGTGGCCTTTTTTAGTCCCACTATGGTGTTTTCCCCAATGTTGCACCCACAAGCATTTATGTCATGAGCTGTGTATTAGGATTGTAAAATACTCTCTTATTTCTCAAGGAAATCTGTAATGAGGTTGAAAGCATGAATCCATTGACTTTTGAAGATGTACTGAAGTATGTTTTGTCATTTTATCTGATGTCACTTAACTGAATCATAAGGAGGCACAACATCATTCACTGCAAAACACCCTTCTGCTATGATATGTTAATCATGGATTTCATATGGGTGGGTACTATAGCTGCACAGACAACCAAATCGGTGGTAGATCTTGCCTGTTGTTTTTTTTTCCTCTTTTTTTCTTCTTTCCATTTCTTGCACATCTGCAGGGCAAGTTAGAATAGCTGAGGTGATAACTTATAACATGAGGGTAGAATATCTCTGAGAGCTGACATGTACCTTGATGCACTAGTGTGTTTACCCGCCATTGACACTGCAGTTGAACAAATTTTGTACAGAAAAAGGACAATGGTGTATGGATTTGGAGTTTAGTACTTAGTGTGGTGATTTTAATTGCTGGCATCTTGCAATAACAAAGCAGTTTTTCATATTCCTTGTAATGATTATGTTTGTCTGTGGCCTGATGACATAACTGTTCTAATTTTATGTGGTAAGACCTGATCTTTGCACTTAACTTAAAATTCAAAGACATTTCATGCAAATGAACAGAGTTACAAGTAATTTCACTAAGAATCTAAGAAATTCTATGACCTTTTTAGTCATGCATTCATCTGGTGTTGTAATTAAGAAAGATTGTAATTTTGCAAACAGTTTTCTGTAAATCCAATAAAAAAAATCAACTCAAGAATGTTGAAATTATTTCCTTTCATAGTTCTGTTTCAAGCACTCATTTTATGTTTTGCTTACTGTACTAAAATTACTTCATTCATTTGTCAGGGAAAACCTTTGAGACATATATCAAAGTGAGGATTACAGCAACGAGAACTATGTAATTTGTCTAGCCAGATGTTATCTTGTGTAGGAGTCCAAAAGACCTGGGGCAAAGTTAAGGGGCCATTTTGCCAAGAGTTAGTGCTGCCCCAAGATACAGTGTCTCTAATTACTGGAGTTTACACTGGGAGGATAACCAGTATGGGAGATGCAAAGATCACCGACTGCAGGAGCACAGGTGCCCTGCAGATTTAAGAGAGGTGCCCACACTGATGGATGGTGGCAGGCTACTCTATCAGTATATAAGAGAAACTAGCAGTGGATGTGGTCAAGTCAGCGGAATGGACTATGGGGGTGCAAGCAAGGTGTACTGTGGAATGCAGCCTGCAGAATGCATATAGAAGAATGTACATCATAAAGACAGATAAAAATCCACAGGTTTTTCTTGGCTGGAGAAGTGGGCTGGCGGTGCAATCCTGACCATATTATGAGCAGCTTGTAGGCAGAGCATAATCTACATAACATGATATATAGGGGTCACTGTTATACTCAGAAAAGCATAATGGGGTCTATATTAGAACATAAAACATTCAAAATGTCGAGTGTTCTAATATCGAACTCTATCAATTGAAAATACAAAACATCTAACATTCAGAACAGCAAATTTTTTCCTAGGGAAAAAATTTGCTGTTCCAAAACGCATACATACAACACAAGCACACCAAGCAAACCGCAATCCACACACATACACCTAAACTCTTACACCTAACCCTACACTAAACTATACATAAACCACTAACTGCCCACTTACCTTAACCCAAACCCTAACCCTAAGGTCCGTCACTATTGCATAGTCACCTCACCCGCGCCCTAACCCTAACTCACCTGCCCCGCCCTAACACTCACATCCACACAATTGCACACTGACCTTACCCGTGCCCTAACCCTAACTCACCTAACCTGCCCTAACCCTCACGTCCACACAATCGCACACTTACCTGAACCTGACCCATAACTTTCCACCAGAGCGGTGAAAATACAGAAGCAACAGAAACGGACAACCAAATTTGGCTTTCTGTTTCTTTGATAGTTTCAGCATTCGCTGAAAACGGGTTGATATTAGAACACTCAACATTTTGAATGTTCAGTGTTCTAATATAGACCCGCATAATGGCAGTGCAGCAATGTTAACTACTGTGCGTGTGTGTGTGTGTGTGTGTGTGTGTGTGTGTGTGTGTGTGTGTGTGTGTGTGTGTGTGTGTATATATATATATATATATATATATATATATATATATATATATATATATATGCGTGTGTGTGCGTGTATCAAGTGACTTCCAAACAAAATTAACTGGGTGTGGGAGGCTTAGACAAAGACTGCACATTAACATATATGGATATACCCACATGAGAGCATGCAAATACACATGCCCCACGCTAATATCCAAACACGCAAACACAAGTAAGTTGAATCGTATTTTTAACAGCAGGGTACATGTTGACAGTAGATACACAAGATGCAGCAGTGTCTGCTGGATATTGCTGTAATGTGTGGCATTTGTTTTTTTACACTGTAAACAATAAGACTCCATTTAATGCACACATCTTTTAACTTTGCAGATTTATCAGAACTAGCATCCACTGAAGCTTCCTTAGAAACCTCATAACCATACAGACATAATGTGCCAGTATTTACTTGCCTCAGGAATTCAGGCTTTGATTTTACTACTCAAGTGCCCTAGCCGATCTAAAGCATTTACTGTATTCCTGTGCGTAGTTTCTGTTGTATAAGTGAAAAAAAAAAAGATATCCTTGTTTCCCGCCTTTTCTGAACTAGAATAGTCCAGTTTCCAGGTCTTGCTGAATTCTAGGCTGTGTCATAGTTCCTGTGTTGCCCATATCCTTACTTGGATAGGAGGAAGCTTCTTTGTTCACCAGTGAGAGTGGGGAGCTCTGAGCAGCCTATCTTTCCCTGGAGGACTGGTCTCAGCCCAGTAACTAGTAGCTTATTGGCCGTTTTGGGCCATTTCCTATCTCTTTCAAACTCCCTGCCTTAAAACCCGCTTTAGCACGGTTTTGCGCTTGTAACAGACTCAGCACAGCTCCTCGTGGTGTCCTGCAGAGTTCTACAAGTGGCAGAGAGTGAAAGAAAGACTTTAACAGATTATAAGTACTTTTTTTCTACTTTCCTACCAGCGATTGTTTAGTCTCGCCGAAAAGAGATTTTTCTAACTATCTGAGTTCTGCAAAGTTTGTTTTTCTGTATTTTTCTGCGTTTTTTTTTTGTGTTTTGCACTTTAAAAGTTGTTTTTGATGTTTAATTGTTGTAGGCTACACACTCAAGTGTGCTAGCTGATCTAAAACATTTACTGTATTCCTGTGCCTAGTTTCTGTTGTATAAGTGAAAAAAAGAAAAAAAAAATATCCTTGTTTCCGCCTTTTCTGAACTAGAATAGTCCAGTTTTCAGGTCTTGCTGAATTCTAGGCTGTGTCATAGTTCCTGTGTTGCCCATATCCTTACTTGGATAGGAGGAAGCTTCTTTGTTCACCAGTGAGAGTGGGGAGCTCTGAGCAGCCTATCTGTCCCTGGAGGAGTGGTCTCAGCCCAGTAACTAGTGGCTTATTGGCCGTTTTGTGCCATTTCCCATCTCTTTCAAACTCCCTGCCTTAAAACCCGCTTTAGCGCGGTTTTGCGTGATTTTGCACATCCCGCAACGTTGCGCAGTGTTGTTTAAGGAGTTTTTAACAATTCACGGCTCCACAAAGTCTGCCCTTCAATTTTTCCCTTAGAACTAGTCAAACTCTCAAAGTAAGCACTCAACCTTCTTTCTACAGCCCAGCACCTGCTCAAATTTCTCAGTTAGCACTAACAAACTTTAGCACTACACCCCCTTATATTATCCAGAAGGACAAGTTTCCCTATTCGTCCATTCCGGACAATCAATAAACCAGTTCTTTAAACTATCCAGGCATGCCCAAAGCACAGTTTTAGGTATACACTCCAGTCCAGCTGGTAAATCTGGGAATCTTGAGGCAATGTTACAATTGCCTTATGTACACAGACAACCCTCTCCTTCTTCCAACAAACTCAAATATTTGTGAGAGATGCAACTATACAGCCAAACTGGATGCCGAGCTCCCTCAACCCAAGACTGGCACAGTCAGTCAGGAGGAGAAGGAAACCACCCGCACCACACAACCAGTCTTACATAGACCAAACACACCCACAAACAAGACACATAAACTCACAAAAACATACTCGGAGGCTCTAAATAAAAAATCTGCCAAAGCAGCAGAGACCTCCAAAGCAGACATCCAAGCAACCGCTACCCCACAACAACTTTCACGTATCACATACTTCACAAAGTCAGTGTGCCACACAGTCGCAGCCCCTAAGGCTAAATAACACACGTAATACACTAGTAATTGGAGACTCTATTGTCAGGCACACTGATGTCCCACTCACCAGACTGAACAAGGAGAAGGTCACTGTAAGCTGCCTGTTGGGAGCCAGGATCCGCCACATAACACAGACACTCAGGTCAC
Source organism: Protopterus annectens (assembly GCF_019279795.1). Taxonomy (NCBI): domain Eukaryota; kingdom Metazoa; phylum Chordata; order Ceratodontiformes; family Protopteridae; genus Protopterus; species Protopterus annectens. The sequence continues at coordinate 1,538,844,201 of NC_056737.1, forward strand.
TCCACAGCAGGTACAAATATGACTCTGTCATTGTCCATGTTGGTGTGAATGACCTGAGATGTACCTCCCTGGACTACATGAAAAGAGACATAGAGGAGCTCTCTGATCATGTAGCCCAGGCCAGTATGACCCTGACCCTGAGTAGCATATTGCCCTCACCAAGAATGATGCCGCAGTATAAAGACAAAATCATCAATTTTAACAATTGGCTAAGCTATTCGTGTCATTCAAAGGGGATCCAGTGTCTGTCAGCCTCGGATGACATGCTCGACAAGACACGTTGTTTTGCCAGGGACAGCTTGCACCTGTCACCCTTAGGCTTTCATATGCTGACTAAGGCTCTTGCCACCCCCATAGTGCCTTTGTTAGGCAAGGCTCAAAAGACAAACCCACCTCTACAGACAAAACCAGAAACAAAAAACTAAGGGTAATGCTACTCAATGCCAGAGGTCTAAACCTGAAGATGCATGCACTCGAGGCACTCCTCAGTATGGAGAAAATCGATACCTGTGCAGTAACAGAAACCTGGTTCAAGGCTCCAGAGAGCACCCCAGCACTACCAGGATTCAACTCATACCATTCCTTTCGGCCCCAAACTCGGACCGGAATACTAAAGGTGGGGGAGTATCTATTTTCATCAAGGATACCCACACCTCCAGGTTAGTGGCACTGCACGAGGCAGCGGAGACCATCCATGTGCAACTAACAGTAGGTAAAATTGCTTTTCAGTTCATAGCCTGCTACAGATCACCCACCTTGTCTCAGGATCCCCACTCGGCATTCCTGAGAACATTGGAGAATATGTAGGTCTCACCAAACACCATGATATTGGGGGATTTCAACTACCCACACATTGACTGGGAAAACTACTCAAGTGCCAACTATTTTGCCCAATGGTTCCTGGAGTTTATAAACTCAAATGCCATGGAACAACTGGTCACCACTCCCAAAAGAGGGGACAACATATTGGACTTGGTCATCACCAACATGGGGGCTCAATGTTCCACACCAGAGGTAAATCCCTCATTGGTAAGATCAGACCATAAACTTATCACAATGGACATCCACATCCCGACCCCACCCCCAGCCAAGGAAACCACTGTGAAAAATTTCTCAAAAGCAAACTTTACACTTCTCAAGACCGAGGTTTAAAGTTTCAAAGCCCCCGGGCTAATGGGAAATGCTACCCAAACCGCAGAATCCTTTACAAATGCACTCTATGAGCACCTACAGGAATGCATGGATCGTGCCATCCCAAGTAAAACCAAGACTCACTCCTCCAAAAACAGGAGACCAGTCTTTTGAGCCTGGCCATAGATAAGCTATGCAACAGAAGGAGGAAACTATTACATGACAAGGCAAAATCCCAAAAAGGGAAGGCATCCTTGATCAGTACTAGCAAGAAACTTCGATCCCTCATAAAATCATCAAAGGCCAGCTTTGAAAGAAAAATCGCCAAAGACTCTAAAGATAATCACAAGGCATTCTTTAGCTACATCAAGAATCTGGTTGGCAGCTCTCAGATCTGCTCTGAGCTGGTGCAAAATGGCACAAAATACACTGAACCCACAGACATTGCCAACATCCTGGTGGACAGGTTCAGTGCAAACTCCCCCCCTTCTCCCCCAAAAGGGCCTGTGTCTGTACCAGAAGAATGCAGTCCCCCAGACATCACAGACACACAGGTGAAAGCAGCCCTCTCCAAAGTAAAAAACACAGCATCAATGGGAACGGATGGTATCCCAGGCTGCGTCTTACACGAGCTCCAAAACAAACTAAACCCTCACATGAATTCACTGTTCCAACTCAGCCTTACCACAGGTTATGTACCCAAAGAATGGCGTACAGCAACAGTGATCCCACTCCACAAAGGTGGCGTCACAACAGATCCCAGGAACTATCGCCCTATAAGCCTGACTACCCTGGTCTGCAAGGCTATGGAGCGCATCATCATGGATCTCATAAACAAAGACATTGGGAACCTCCAAACACTGGACCCCACCCAATTCGGCTTTGTTAAGGGCAGATCTTGTCTCTTAAACCTAGTTGACTTCTTCGAAACAGTTACCAAAGCCTTAGATGAGGGAAAGGTAGTCCACACAGCCTACCTAGACCTCGCAAAGGCCTTCAATGCAATACCTCACTCTGGTATCATAAATAAGCTTACCAGCTTAAATATCAACCCATATGTCACAAGATGGGTTGCAAACTGGCTCAGGGATAGAACTCACATGGTCAGAGTCGTAGGTGCCATGTCTGACTCTAAACCAGTTACAAGTGGCATCCCACAGGGATCAGTCCTGGGACCCCTCTTGTTCGGTATATACTTCTCTGAGGTACAGGCAAACACGGGAGGACTGTGGCTGACCAAGTTCGCAGATGATTGCAAACTGAGAGCCATAATAGACTCTCCGGCTGACACAAGCATCCTCCAGAAGGGCCTTATGGAGACTGATACCTGGTGTCAGAACCATGGCCTCAAGCTAAATGCAAAAAAATGCACAGTCATCCCCTTTGGGGAAAAACAAAGTGCCCACAAACTACCATATAGGAGATAATCCACTAATTACAAAAGAAGTAATTAGGGATCTGGGGACCCAAGTAGATAGTAACCTCTCCTTTGACAATCACATTGCCAAAGTGGTTAGAAAAACCTATATAGCCCACCTAATCACGAAAGTGTTCACATCTAGATCAAGAGAGGTTATTGTGCCCCTCTACTCATCGCTCATCAGGCCCATAATTGAGTACAATGCCCCATTTGGGATGTACCTTACCCGACACCTGCAACAGCTGGAGAGACCTCAAAAATGCCTCACCAAGAGGATCATGGGCCTCAAACAGATACCCTATGCAGCTCAACTAAAGAAACTCCAGCTCTACTCAGTTGCTTACCGCCTACTCTGAGGTGATCTCTGCCTGACATACAAGACCATGTCTAACCTGGAATTGTTGGACATGCTCCACCTCAAGAAAACCAGATCCATTAGAGCTACACACTCCAGGGATTTAAACCTTAGCACAACAATAAACAGGACATGCTGGAGGGATAGATTCATATCCCAAAGGCTTCCCGCGCTCTGGAATAGAATCCCAGTCCATGTTAGGCAGAGCCCCTCGCTGACCCTCTTCAAGAAGAATCTTGATGAGTGGATGGGAAATTGTAAATTTGCTCCTGGGATCACTTCTGTAGCCCTGCTGGACAGAGGCTCAGGAATCTAGTCTAAAGGGGAGGCGAAAGCCAACACATTCTGGCTAGGCTTATAAATGCCCTAGGGCAGATAGCCTAGTACCTACCTATGAACCTATGAACTAATTCTTTCTGAATCTGTACTAAGATATGTATACTGTGTAATGTGGGGATATCACTTTAAGGAGCAGTATCCGTAAGGTTAACATGGTTCATCCTTTTTCAGTACTTACTGCAATGACAGTCAGTGGTACAGATGTATTCAGTCAGGCTTATGTGTATGTTCTTTATACCAGGTGTAGTGCAAGTGTAGGTGGGAAGAAAAGAACCCAAATATCACATAGCATCAGAGTGTAATTGGACTCTTTTCAGTCTGTGCAAGAAAGCTCCAAAAGTACTTCACACAAGTGGCTGTAAAGTATATTGACTCTTATCATCAGTGATTACACTGGAGTAAATGGTGCAGCTAATAACTCGGCCACCGTTAGGCTAATAGGTGAATTTTGAATATTGACTGCAGGTAAACCCATTGACGAAATGAACTGGAAAAAAACACAGAATGAAGCTGAAAACTGGAGAAATAACAAATCAGCAGAAAAAATACTGACAACCAAGTGAAGTAAGCAAAATAACCAAACAAACAGTGACTGAAAAGAAAGAAAGCAAAAGAGCAACAAATTAATAATAAAAGCCAGTATTCCAAGGAATGACACAAGTACGTTCTGTCAGATGAATAAGCCGCTTACCTTCTGAAGTCAGTGACAAATCCTGGAGTTTTTCACTCAGAAAGCTTTAGTTACAAGTTTCTGTTTTACTACAGTGGTGCTTTGTCATGTTATCCATTCTTGTGTTTACTCCACCAGCAGTCTTTGTTCTTCAGGGTAATTTGACAGAAAATTGGACACAACAGCTGCAGAAATTTTGTTTGCACAGTGTTGCATACGGCATGGACGTAAGACAGCATAAGTTGCTTCCTTTCTTCACCTTGCTGGATGTGATCCTTTAAAAGTATTTAATGCATTTACTCTAGACAGATTTGATCAATGTTGTGATGCTAAAAACAATGTGCCATATTTGTCATTTTATTTCACTAGAGATCAAGGGTCACAAGAATCTATTGATGCCTATGTGACTGAACTGATCATGGAACGAATACTGTTTTTTGGGAAGCTACATACAGTGGATATAAAAAGTGTAGACACCCCTGTTAAAATGCCAGATTTTTTGTGATATAAAAAATGAGACCTCAATAAATGATTTCAAAACTTGACCCATAACCTGTACAATTCAATTGAAAAACAAACAAATCTGTTAGGGGAAAAAATATTTAAAAAAAAAACCTTCAATAAGCTGGTTGCATAAGTGTGCACACCCTTAAACTAATACGTTGTTGAAACACCTTTTGATTTAATTACAACATTCAGTCTTCTTGAGTACATACCTGCTATCAATTAAAGAGAGACTGTTTAACCCCAATTAAAGTTCAGCTGTCCTAATAGGATTTTCCTGACATTTACTCAGTTGCCTGCTACAGCAAAAGCCATGGTTTGCAGAGAGCTTACAAAGCATCAAAGGGATCTCATTGTTGAAAGGTATCAGTCAGGAGAAGGGTACAAACAAATTTCCACAGCATTGGATATACCATGGAACACAGTGAAGACAGTCATCAAAAAGTGGAGAAAATATGGGACAACAGTGATGTTGCAAAGAACTGGACGTCCCTCCCAAATTGATGAAAGACAAGACAAAAACTGGTCAGGGTGGCTGCCAAGAGACCTACAGCAACACTGGTTATGTACTACATGTGACAACAATCTCCCGTATTCTCCATATGTCTGGACTATGGGGTAGGATTGCAAGACAGAAGTCTTTTCTTACACAGAAAAACATCCAGACCTGGATAAAATTTGCAAAACAATACAACAAGTCTCCCAAAGGCATGTGGGAAAATGTGTTATGGTCTGATGAGACCAAGGTTGAATTTTCTGGCCATAATTCCAAAAGGTACGTTTGGCACAAAAACAACACTTCGCATTACCAAAAGAATACCATCCCCATGGTGAAGCATGGTGGTGGCAGCATCATGCTGTTGGGTTGCTTTTCTTCATCTGGAACTGGGGCTTTAGTCAAGGTGGAGAGAATTATGAACAGTTGCAAATACCAGTCACTTTTGGCCCAAAACCTTCAGGTGTCTGCTAGAAAGCTAAAGATGAAGAGGAATTTCACCTTTCAACATGACAATGACCCCTAGCATGCATCCAAATCAACAAAAGAATGGCTTCACCAGAAGAAAATGAAAGTTTTGGAATGGCCCAGCCAGAGCCCAAACCTAAATCCAATAGAAAACCTGTGGGATGACCTGAAGAGGGCTGTGCACAAGAGATGCCCTCGCAATCTGACAGATTTGGAACACTTTTGCAAGGAAGAGTGGGCAAATACTACCAAGTCAGATGTGCCATGCTGGTAGACTCCTACCCAAGAAGACAATGCTGTAATTAAATCAAATGATGCTTCAACAAAGTATTAGTTTAAAGGTGTGCACACATATGCATCCAGCTTATTGTACATTTTTTTTTATGGGTCACATTAAAGGTGGGAAATGTTTTGAAATAATGATTTATTGTGGTCTCATTTTTTTATATCACAAAAACCTAGCATTTTAACAGGGGTGTGTGTAAACTTTTTAGATCCACTGTAGTTATTGCCGAGAGAGTTGTCTGTGACATAATGATAAAAGTAAGAGGCAAACTTGTCAGAATCTGATTTGATACTTAAAGGTGTGAATGTGTGCAGAGCAGCAGAACTACAAACCTTCAAATGAAGGACCTTGCTGAGATCTGGATATCTGTAACTAACATTAAGCAAACTCTGCTCATGTTAGGTGCACAACTTAATGTGCACAGTTAAAAATAAGTACATTCTGCTAAACAGATGTCATGTTGTTTTGAGGTGTGGTTATCTCAATGAAAATAGAAGTTGTCTAACTCAAAAAAACAGTGTAGAAACTGTAGTTTGTTGAATTATTCACTTAAATGTGCAAGAACAGCACGAGGAAAGAGGAGCAAAGTTTTCAAAGTGACTCCCACAGATAAATGTTTTGACTATTAAACTGTGGAGGCTGACGCCAGAAAATAAACTGTTGTAAATGAAGTTGATACATATTCAGTGAATGATGTTTCTAGAAAGGAAACCGAAATATGTATCAGCATTGGATTGAGAGACTGTATATTAATGGCAAACAACTTTACTTTTAAACATATTCACTTATTTATTTATTTAACCTGAAATGTCCATCTGGGAAGTTCTATTAGCAGTGGAGTCCCATGAATATAGCTCCAAAATAAACTGATATTAAACATTAAGCTTGTGCTTAGCAATAAAGTACACGGTAGTTGTTCACAAGTAATAATGCAGAAATCTTCTTGTAGTGGGGGTGTGCTCAGGAGCATCCAAGCAGATGTAAATTCATCTGTGAGTCATCATTGTCCAATATTAAATTTCATACTCTTTTGCCATCACAAAAACAGTCACATGACTGTCTTGCTAGATATTCTACCCTCTTTGCTTCACATGTTGGCAGTAAAATATTTTGTAACATGTAGGATGCAGATAGAGTGACCGTTGCATTTGTAACTTCCTGATTTATACTTTTCCTACCTTCTACTGCATTCCAATAAGCCATTTAATTTTTTTCCAGTTCATAAGAAAATGTTGGGATATCTGTGTGGCCTATCACAAATGCTAATGAGGTATTACAGGGGAGGGGTATATGGTAATTAGCCATGTGTTCTTCTGGAAATTTCTGTGTTAAGTGCTTTATGCAGCCAAGCAATAAATAGAATGACTCGCCTACATAACTTTTTATCACAAGTCATGACAATTCATTTGGCCTAAAGCTTGCTTTCATCCATTTACATTCAATGGACAATGATTTGCTGGAGGTACGTGCCGGAGAAATAAGCACTTAGGTTGTACTGGGGTGTGTGCATGTGTGTATGTGTGTGTTTGAGTGCATGTAAAGGTATGAATGGTGTCAAGTGAGTGAGTGAGTGAGTGTGTGTGTGTGTGTGTGTGTGTGTGTGTGTGTGTGTGTGTGTGTGTGTGTGTGTGTGTGTGTGTGTGTGTGTGTGTGTGTGCGTGTATGCATGTGTGTGCGTGTGTGTGTGTGTGTGTGTGTGTGTGTGTGTGTGTGTGTGTGTGTGTGTGTGTGTGTGCGCGTGCATGTATCTGTCTGTTTGGATGAATGTGTGCGCATGTGGGTGGGGTGGCCATACCACCCCTTGACCAATGAGCAATTCCAGCAATACTGGAGGAGCACTGCACAACAGGGAAACTATTTAATATTACCCCAATCCACTTAAAAAAGTTAATGGAACTTAGAGTTTGCAGCATGAAATACATCTTGGGGAGGACACTAAACACCAGGATAATCTTAAATAATAGGAACCACCAAGGGAAAACCAAGCACCAAAATGACAAGAACAAATGGCCAGAAAATCCAAAAAGCAAATTTATTAAACCAATACAATCTAAATCTCTTAGTGCCTTGGCATACCAATCTTTACAGAGTAAAATAGTCACAAGTAAAAAAAACATTATATATATAACAGCATCAGTTAAGACATAATTATACAATCAGTTACCCACTTAAATATAAATTAATTACACAGTTATATAATAATTAAATAAGAAATCTTAAATAATAGCCTAAACCACTTATAAAGTTTATAAAACATGGGATCTTATGTTGTTAATCTTCATTTATTCCTTACTGATGGGTATCGGTTCTGTCCTCGGAACCAAGTAATCTGTTATAACAAGTTAGTGCTAACCAAAACACTCTCGAGCTAAGCTTACCCATAGTTGCCCTCTCTCTATCACTCCAGATCTCGTTTGCCGTGTATACTGTCAAGACATGTCAGGCCAGCTCTCAGCTAAGTTATTAGAAATTTTTACTTGTTTGAACCTTTTATTGGGTTTTTCCTTGTGATTTTATAATTCACTAATAGTCGTTTAGAGTTTGCTTATTTGTTTGAGTGCCCTTTTTTCTTATGTCTTACCAAGTTTGGTATTCTTCGTACCATTGTTGGTACAGGCCTTCCCTTACCTCTGAGGTAACTTTTTAAATCATTGCTGGTATCCCCTTTTCCCCTTTTCCTTTCTCTCTTTACCCATTGGGTACTTCCTTCTACTTTTGTTACAAAAAAAAACTCCTCCCTTTTCTTGACTGTGTGAGTGTGTGTTTTCTGATTACTTAGAATTAGACTACTGTCGAACAAGCTTTTTGTTTTATGAATAGAGATGACTGATAAAAAGGGAAGAACAGGCTTCAAGCAGTGTGACCAGTGTGGCAGGAAAATGCCGAATTCGGGTAATCATTTGTCCTGTGTTTACTGTCTCAGGGTATTGCATGTCTGTTCAACCCCCGTGCGAGATATGTGAGGGCTTTAATGCCCATACCTTGACTGAAAGGAAAAATAAATGTATCCTCAAAGGTCTTCTGATCTGAGACGGAGGGCTCAACCCCTCCTAAAAAGGAACATAAAAAGAGGATGTGTGATACGTGTATTGGAGTGCTGTGAGTCACATTAAAGTGTTGTAAGCTCAACTATGGAGTCGAGCCTCTTCTGCTTCTCTAGTGCCTTTGTTAGTAGTTGGACTGTTTTCGGCACTTGTCCGTGCTTTATTTGTTTCGAGTCTTTTGGAATGGAAGTGGAGGAGGCACCAGCGACTTCTTTACGTTCAGAGGTGGTAGGTGGCAACTCCGACAAGATAGATAAATTAACCAACCAATTATCACATCTAATCGAGCTGTTGACGCCCACAGCCCACCCATCGCCGACGTCATCGTCTGGAGTGCCAGGAAACCAGGAAGTATTATTGAGGAGAGTGAACAGCGCGAATGGCGCGAAAGGAGCAGCTACAGGAGTGCTGTTTGGAAATAACTTTAAACCTTTTTCAGACAATATACCAGGCACCTCAGACCAGGAAATCCCTTCTATTTTTAGGACATTCACGAACGATGATAATATAGGTGCAATGAGCCACCGAGAAGATGGCAACGCAATAAACCTAATGGACAGAGGTACAAAACTGATTTTGCTAGTATTATGCATTTGAAATATAGTTTTAATGGTAAGAAAACACCCATATCTGAGGAAAGTGATGTAAATATATCCTATGATCATAATGTTAAAATGTTGGATGATTTATTGTTTAAATATAAAAATATTGAATTGGAAAATGCTTATCTGAGGGAATGTTTGAGCTTAAAAATTGTGCCTAAAGGCTTACGAGTTTGCAAATATCCTAATAAAGTAAAGGAAGGTAGTGAGTTCCATTATGAATTACTTACCATCTTTGATAACTGTGGGTTTGATATACTGAAAGCTATAATTAAAGAAAATGAGGGAGAAATAGAATGTCTACAGGGTAAAATAGAAAGTATTAATTCTAAAATAACGGAGGATCTGTTATTTACCATAGAGGAAAGTCAAAGGAAATATTATGAAACACTAAAAAGAATTGAAAAGAGTATTAGGAATGTGTATGAAAGGAAAATTAGAAAATTAGAAAGGGATATAAAAGAATATAAAGAAAAAGTGTGCTACCCAAAACCCAGAGAATATTCCTATAGGCAAAACTATATGTTTGAGAATGCTTGGGGGCAAAAAGAGCACCCTATGAGTGAGCCATAAGATACTAGGGAGGAGTTAGTCAATATTAATGATTAATCTGAGTTGCCCCCATTAAGGAGATCAGAAAAAATAAAAAATAATTATCAAAAAAACTATCAATATCGGGGGGGGGGTGAACAACAGCAACAACAAAGGTTTTCAACAGTGGTAGGATGTGACAACAATATAATTGAAAAAGATAATTCTCTAGAGTCAATTATAGTGCAAGGATATGTAAGTAAATATAAAGGCTATAATATCTTCAATTATAGTAATAAAGAGCTTAGTGAAGTATACTTTGCCCTCTTCTCTAAAGGACTTAAATTTGTCCCTAATAGGAAGGCTGATGTTAGTAAGGTATTAATAGATTTAAAATTATTCTTAAGAAAGAAAAACTTTGAACTTTTGTTCCAAGGGCAGAATTCTAATGGCTATAGAACAGAGGTGTTAAGGAAAAGGAGCACTTTTAACCCTCCCCTACACCCGCAACTAAAAAATTTTGAAGCCATTATGGAAAAGAAATTAAGGGGTGAACTTACTAAGAATAAAATTTCATTTAATCTCACTAAGGAAGAAAATAATTTATTAAGAGATATACGGGGCGATACGTCAATAAGAGTGATTAAACCTGATAAAGGAGGCGGCACTGTTATCATGGACCAAATCTTTTATGAAGCCAAAATGATGGAACTATTGGAAAATACAGAGAGATATGCTAGGGCTTCACTCAATGAAATAAATATAGGTAACAAAAAAATATACTTAGCCCTTAATGATTTACTCTTGGAAGGTTCAATCGATATTCAAACCTTCAAGTATCTACATGTTGAAAAACCTAAAGTCTCCACAATATTTGGAGTCCCGAAGGTTCACAAAAATGTAGAAAATCCCCCAATGAGACCTATAGTAGCCTCAGAAGGTTATGTTACAGCACCCCTGGCCAGATGGCTAGATGTTAAACTAAAAGATCTATCAGTGGACGGCAACGGTGTAGTGAAAGATTCATGGGATTTGTTACAGAATTTAACACAAGATATGTTTGACAAGAATATTATTTTTATCACAACTGATATTGTGGATCTATTTTCTTCCATACCATATAGTGAAGGAATGAAATGGTTTGAAGAAGCATTAGTGAATTATGCAAAATTCAGTAACAATGATTTTTATCTTATTTTAACATTAATGGACCTAGTTCTTTGTAACAATTATATACATTACGAAGGCGTGTTCTTTAAGCAAATCCAGGGAATAGCTATGGGGGCGAGATGTGTTCCCATATACACCAACATTATTTTGTCAGCCTGGGAGGATAGATACATTATTAATTCTGAGTTTAAACACTGCTGGAAATTTTATAGGCGCTTTTTGGACGACATGTGTTTTTTATGGGTAGGTTCAGAAGATGAATTCAATACTTTTTTTATCTACATCTCAAGTTCGACCAACTTCCTGACATTCACTTACCAGTGCGATAGGAATATCTTAAAATATTTAGATATTTTGATAGGAAAAGGAGAAAATGAATTATTTTCAAAAATCTATAGAAAAGAAACTTTTTCTAATTCGTATTTAGCATACAATAGTGCGCACCCCTACCACCAGAAAAAAGGAATAGTAAAGGGGCAATTTGTAAGAGGTAGCAGGATGACATCGAATGAATCAGATTTTAATGATGAGTGTACATTACTGCGTAACATGTTTAGAGATAGAGGTTATCTGATCAAACTTATTGAGGCAATAGAAAAAGAGGTTAGGACAGGAAGAAATGACAAATTTAAACCTATCCTAGGGAATAGAACAAGATGGAATAATGATGAATTAAAAGTTGACAAATATGAAGGCGAAAGCAATTTTGTGTTGGATTTTAGTGGGGAAGCAATAAAAATTAGAAAAATACTTGAGGATGAATGGAACAGATTTAGAGAAATTTCTGATCTTGAATGCTTGTTTGTACAACCACTGAAATGTACCTATCGAAAGGGTAAGAGCTTAAAGACAATTTTGGAAGGTAAAAATGGTATGAATATAGTAAGGGAAGGAAAAGTTGGAACAATTAAGTGTGGAAGATGCTCACAGTGCCCACATATTTATACAAGAGCGACTATTTATATTAAAAGTAGGGATTTTCTGATTCAAAGTAAGTGATTTGCAAATTGCAATACTAGTGGTATAGTTTACATAGGTTTGTGTGACCATTGTGATGCATTCTATGTGGGAAAGTCAGAAAGAAAACTGAAAAATAGAATATATGAGCATTATTATGAAATTAGGATTAAATGCACACACAATGCACTTTACAGACACAAAATTAGCTGTCAGGAGGCAAATTTTAACTTTTTTGTACTAGAAGTAGTGGAAAAAGATATAAGGGGTGGATTATGGGAAACATCTATAGAATATAAAGAATTGTTGTGGCAATTGTTCTTGGAAGCTAATAAACTCCCAGAACTAAACGACGCAATTTCCCTTGCCCCAGTTTTAAAGATGAGGGCAGCTAAATTGTAGATATTAATTTATTAAATTATTTATGTATTCATTATAAGTTTGATTTGTGCTTATTGAATAGGTAGAGTTTTTATGAATTTTTTTATATTTTACATCATGCTATAGAGTTATATGCATTTTTCCAGTATTTGTTGGTAAATAATATATTTCAACACTAGATGGTGCTAACATCTACTGATAATGAAATTCTACTAAATTACTGTATTTGTATTATTTATGTATTTTAAATGTATTCTATAATAGTATTTAGTATGTAAGTTGGTTTTAGGTACTATACCAACATTGGTAGGTTTTTAAAATGTGTCTTATAGATGTTGTTTTTACATGTTAAGTAGAAATGCTTGGTTTGTTCCCTATGGAAGTGCTCATTAATAAGTATTTAAATGTTTTATTGATCAATTAGGTAATTAGCTTAAAGGATATTTAAAGATAGGGGTGTAGTCAATATGTATTCAGTTACACATCAGAAGAAGTCATAGGAAACGAAAACGCACTGTGTTCTGTAATAGGGCGTTTATGTGTGATACGTGTATTGGAGTGCTGTGAGTCACATTAAAGTGTTGTAAGCTCAGCTACGGAGTCAAGCCTCTTCTGCTTCTCTAGTGCCTTTGTTAGTAGTTGAACATAAAAAGAGGAGCCAATCCATACCTTCCTCTCCACATGTTAGTGACTCAAAATCAGTTAAATTTGCAGAACTAAAGTCAGAAGTTCCTAAACTATCATCAACAGCCCCGGCACTAGGGCCTCAAACCCCATCTACAGTGCTATCCTCGGTTTCAGTACCTCAAGTAGGTACTATGGTACCGTCCTCAGCACCAATGCCTCAAGCAGTGACTACAGCACCGATTGTGACTACAGAACCATTCAAAACTTCAGTTTCTGCTACAGTACCAATCTCCCTTCTGGCATCAAAATAGTACTTCCAACTCAGGTCAGTTCCCCCCCTCCTATACAACTTACAGGTCCTCTGACCACAATGCCAAAAGGTGAAATACTCCCTTAGACCCAGTATTCCCCATCAGCAGATCCCTTTTTTGGACAACAGTACAGCCCCTTTCTAGAGTGCCCTGATTCTCCGTCGGGGATGTCAACCCACTCCTCCAGGAGCCTTTCTGAATTTGATGTGGTGAGACTCATGGATCAGATCCTGGCAGCTGGAGAAATCCCAACTCCTACCAAATCCTCCCTCCCACCTGGAGCTGAGGAATTTTCTCCACAAACTCCATCAACAGCCCCGGCACTGGGGCCTCAAACCTCATCTACAGTGCCGTCCTCCATTTCAGCACCTCAAGTAGGTACTATGGTACCGTCCTCAGCACCAATGCCTGAAGCAGTGACTACAGCACCGATTGTGACTACAGAACCATTCAAAACTTCAGTTTCTGCTACAGTACCGATCTCCCTTCTGGCACCAAAATAGTACTTCCAACTCAGGTCAGTTCCCCCCCTCCTATACAACTTACTGATCCTCTGACTACAATGCCAAAAGGCAAAATACTCCCTCAGACCCAGTATTCCCCATCGGCAGATCCCTTTTTTGGACAACAGTACAGTCCCTTTCTAGAGTGCCCTGATTCTCCGTCGGGGATGTCAACCCACTCCTCCAGGAGCCTTTTGGAATTTGATGTGGTGAGACTCATGGATTAGCTCCTGGCAGCTGGAGGAATCCCAACTCCTACCAAATCCTCCCTCCCACCTGGATCCGAGGAATTTTCTCCACAAACTCCATCATATATTCCTCCTTTGACATCCTTGGAGGTATTGGAGCCCTCAACTCCAACACCTATCCTGGTACCAGCTTCTTCTATTCCATTGGTAGACCTTATCATGGCCCGTGACACTACCCTTTGGCCATTGACTCACTCGGAGCCGAGCCATTCTCGAGATCGTGACTGGGCCGTAGGCACCATCACACCTAATACGGTGCCTGTTTTTTCTATGGTGCCATCTACTATGGTTCGAGTTGTCTTGGCGGCACCGAGTCCTCTTGTGACTCCTTCCCTGGGAGTGAGTTCATCGGAGCAGGGTGTGACCCCAGTCTCGAGGTTGTCCTTCTCAGTTCTGGGCTCCCACCCCTCTTCAGGTGGGCCCACTTTCCAGGTGATGGAGAGGGCACTTACCTCTGCAGGCTCACAGCTGGTTCCTTTGGTGCCAGAGATCGATATATATATATATATATATATATATATATATATATATATATATATATATATATCTATATCTGTTCTCTGAACCACAGCTGACAAAGTTCACTACTCTAAGACATCAAGCACGGGAACCTCAAAATACCCTTCAACTAGGTACCCACTCTTCAGAGGCCTCCTCAGATGTCCCTGCTGAGGAGGTAGCACAGAATAGATCATGCAAGATGAAGCACATGGATTCCCCCAAGGAATCCCTTACCAAAAATACAGACTATGATGAAGGGGAAGGGTCCCCACGGTTGCCCCCTGAGGATGTCTCCTTGGGAGACATACTGGAAATTTTAAAGCAGCAAGAAGACTGGAAGCCCACCAACCCTTCCTCTGTGGAGTCTCTATTCTTGCAGGCTTTCCGTGTTTGACCCTCTACTTCTTGGGTGACCCCGCCTGCAGATGACCTAGTTCAGCTCATCGTGCAGCATGCTTGGAGGAATCCTGACACCGTTGTTCCCATCCCCTGGAGACCAGACAAAATTTATTCTCCACCAGAGGACTACCCACATTGGTTCAAAGACTTACTAGTAGACGCTGTGGTGGTGGCAGTGGCAACTAAGAAGGAGCTCGCCGAAGAGAGCTGTATTGTCCATCCCCTAACAAGGAGCCTCAGGCAATAGACAGGCTAGGGAAGCAGGTGTTTTCTTCATTGATCTTTGCCATTCGGTCCTTGAATTACTTGGCACACTTTTCCTGGATCCAGAGACACCTAATCATGGAACTCTTGGGAACCTTAGCAGGAGCAGTTTCTGACTAGGTGCGCAACAAAGTTGCCTCACAGATAGCCACCCTGGAGTCCATATCTAACTCGTCCATGTGGTTGATTTCACATACTACCGAAGGGGTGGCTAGAGCAGCAGATGCAGGCATTGTCATGAGATGCCACGCCTGGATGCGCCTGTGCAATTTTGCAGATCTTTTTAAGTTTTCCTTTCTCAACGTTCCCATGCAGGCCTTTTCTCTTTTTGGCCCAAAGGTAAAAGACATTCTGGCCAGGTGTGAAAAGGACAGTAAGACCCTATCTGCTGTGGGCATGGGTTTTTCCACCCCCCAATGATCCTACTCTAGGAATCAAAGGAGCTGAAAGATGTGGTACAAGAAATCCCAGGGTCCTTTCTGTGACGTGGCAAGTTTACCCCCCAGGGCAGAGGGAGAAACTCATCTGGAAGGCACCCCTACAGAGGCAAAGGGGGTCCGTGTAATTAGGGATCCAGAGATTCTTTCTCTGGACAGCCCTGTCAGCCTCCTGAAGAGTGGCCTGATTGCTTAAGGCATATTCCTGATGTTGCACCCAGTCAAAGGGAAGCAGCTGTTCAAGAGATACAAAAGCTGCTCCAAAAAGAGTCATCCAAGCAGTCCAACCAGACCACATAGGATCTGGATTTTACTCAAGGTTCTTTTTAGTGCCAAAAAAGACAGGGGACTGGAAGCCAATGTTGGACCTCAGCATCCTAAACAAATTTGTCAACCAAAATTCTGGATGGTTACAGTTCAGTCTGTCCTACCTTTTCTAGAGAAAGACGATTGGATGTGCTCGATAAAGCTTCAGGATGCATATTACCACATAAAAATTGACAAACACTCCAGAAGATTCCTCCGCTTCCAGCTGGGAGCCAATCACTACCAATTCTGAGTGCTGCCCTTTGGTCTCTCTACGGCCTCCAGAGTGTTCACCAAATACATAGGTTCATAGGTAGGCAATAGGCTATCAGCCCTGGGGCCTATACAAGCCCAGCTGGAAAGGTACCCTGGATTTTGCCACCAAAGAAAATTATTTTCCTGTGCCACTGTCGAGCAGAGCCACAGAGGTGATCCCCAGGGTGAATTTCCTATTTCCCATCCAATCATCAAGAGGAGCTTGATTAGGAAGAGGAGCTTTGTTTGATATCAATAGGTAGTTTATTCCAGAGTATGGGAAGTCTGTGGGACAGGAATCTATCCCTCCGGCATGTTCTGTTTATTGTGGTGACAAGGTTTAGGTCCCTGGAGTGTGTAGCTCAAAGGGATTGGGATTTCTTTAAGTGGAGCATGTCCAACAGCTCTGGGTTTGACATAGCTTTGTATGTTAGGCAGAGATCACCTCCGAGTAGGCAACATGCGACGGAGTAAAGCTGGAGGTTTTTGAGACGGTCTGTGTAGGGCATCAGTTTGAGGCCGGTAATCTTCTTTGTGAGGTATTTCTGCGGCCTTTCCAGTTGTTGTAGATGTCTTGTGAGGTACATACCAAAAGGGGTGTTGTACTCTATAATGGGTCAAATGAGTGATGAGTAGAGGGGAACAATGACCTCTTTTTCTGGATGAGAAACCTTTTGTGATGAGGTGTGCCACATAGAAGGATTTCCTGACTACTGTGGCAATGTGATTATCAAAGGAGAGACTACTGTCCACCTGTGTCCCAAGGTCTCTTATCACACTTTCGGTGTTAAGTATACTACCACCTATGTTGTAGTTCATGGGTAGGGAGTTTTTACCAAAGGGGATGACAGTGTACTTTTTGACATTGAGCTTGAGGCCATGGCTTTGACACCAGGCATCTATCTCAGTGAGGCCCTTTTGTAGGATGTCCACATCGTTAGGAGTTTCGATTATGGCTCCTAGTTTGCAGTCATCTGTGAACTTCATTAGCCAAAGACCTTCTGTGTTAGCCTGTACTTCAGAGAAGTAGATACCAAACAGGAGAGGACCTAGGACTGAACCCTGTGGTACTACACTTGTCACTGGTCTGAAGTCGGATTTGGAGTCAGCTACTTTCACAGTTTGGGTTCTGTCAGTGAGCCAGTTAGCAACCCATCTTGTGACATAGGGATTTATACCTAGTTTAGTGAGTTTATCTATAATTCCAGAGTGGGGGATGGTGTTGAAAGCCTTGGCAAGATCTAGATAGGCTGTGTGAACCACCTTACCCTTGTCTATGCCTTTGGTGACTGCTTCAAAGAAGTCTATCAGGTTTAGGAGACATGATCTGCCTCTTACAAACCCGAACTGGGTGGGGTCCAGAGTTTGGAGATTACTAATGTCTTTGTTTATAAGTTCCATGATGATACGTTCCATGGCCTTGCAGACCAGGCTCATCAGGCTAATGGGGCGGTAGTTCCCGGGGTCCATGGTGGCCCCCCAATTGTGGAGTGGGATAACCATTGCTGTGCACCATTCAGCAGGCACAAAGCCTGAGGTGAGGCTATGATTGAACATGGTACTTAGCTGGGGTGCCATTTCATTCTTTAGTTCTTGTAGAACGCAGCCTGGGATGTTGCAGGGTCTCATGGATGCTGTGTTCCTGGCTTTGGAGAGTGTGGTTTTTACCTGTGCAGCCGTGATTACAGGAACTTTGCATTCTTCCGGTATACAGATGTGCTCTTTAGGGGGTGAGAGGGGGTAAAGTTAGCACCGAACCTATCTGCCAGGATGTTGGCAATATCAGTTGGGTCTGTATATTTAGTGCCATTATGCTGTAACTCAGAGCAGATCTGAGTGTTGCCATTGAGATTCTTGCATAGCTATAGAATGCTTTGTGGTTGTCTTTAGAATCAGTGGCAATTTTGTTTTCGTAACTAGCTTTGGAGGATTTTATCAGGGATCGCAGCTTCTTACCGAGGCTGACCAGGGAGCTCCTCCACTTATGGGATTTTACTCTCTTTGCAACAGTTTCTTCCTTCTGTTGTACAGTTTGTTTATGGTAGGGGACCAGCAGACTGGCTTCCTTTTTTTGGAGGATAGCGTCTTGGTTCTGTTTGTGATAGCATGATCCATGCACTCATGTAAGTGCTTATAAAGTGCAATTGTGTAGGATTCAGTAGTTGTAACTGTATTGTCCATCTGCATGGGTGTCATGAAGTTCACCACTTCTGTCTTAAGAAGCATGAAGTTGGCTTTGGAGAATTTTTTTACCATGGTTTCCTTAATGGGGGGTGGGGACAGGATGTGGATTTCTAGGGTAATTAGCTTATGGTCGGATCGGACCAATGAAGAGTTGACTTCAGGTGTTGAACACCGGTCACTCATGTTGGTAATGACTAGGATATTGTTGCCCCTGGTGGGGGTGTGGATAAGTTGATCCAGGGCATTGGAGTTTATGAATTCCAGAAAGTGTTGAGAGAAGGAGTTGGTACATGAGTAGTTTTCCCAGTTAATGGTGGGGTAGTTGAAATCGCCCATTATTGGGGTGTTTGGTTGAACCCTAATATTTTCCAGTACATCAAGAAAAGAGGAGTGGGAATCCTGAGGCATGGTGGGTGATCTGTAGCAAGCTACAATTTGGATTGCAGTTTTGCCCAGAGTTACTTGCACTTGGATAACCTCGGCTGCATTATGCTGAGCAACTAGCCTGGAGGTGTGGATATCCTTAATGAATATGGACACACCTCCACCTTTGGTGTTCCGGTCCAGGTTACATGGCTGAAACGTGTGGTATGAGTTATAGCCTGGTAGTGCAGAGGTGCTCTCTGGAGCCTTGAACCAGGTCTCAGTCACTGCACAGATATCAATATTCTCCATTTTAAGGAGTGCCTCGAGTGAGTGCATTTTGAGATTTAGACTTCTAGCACTGAGTAGCATCACCCTCAGTTTTTGCTTGCCTGTTCCTGTTACGGTGGTGAATTTGTCATTTGAACCTTGCCTAAAAAAGGCACTATAGGGGTGGCAAGATCCTTAGCCAGTATCCAGAATCCCAGGGATGACAGGTGCACGCCATCTCTGACAAAGCATCGTGGTCTGTCGACCATGTCATCCCAGGCCGACAGATACTGGATCCCTTTAGAATGGCACCAGAAGCTTAGACAATTGTTGAAGTCAATCATTTTGTCCTTGTACTGCGGCATCATTCTGGGTGATGGCAGAATGCTACTCAGGGCTAGGGTCATACCTGCCTGGGCTACAAGATTGGAGAGCTCTTCCATGTCTCTTTTCATGTAGTCCAGGGAGGTACATCTCAGGTCGTTCACACCAACATGGACAATGACAGAGTCATATTTGTACTTGTTGTGGAGTGACCTGAGTGCGTGAGTTATGTGGCGGATCCTGGCACCCGACAGGCAGCTGACAGTAACCTTCTCCTTGTTTAGCCTGGTGAGTGGGACATCAGTGTGCGTGACTATAGAGTCACCTATGACTAGTGTGTTGGATACGTTATGGTTATGTTATTGGCTGTGGTTGAGAGGCACACTGAGTCTGCGGGCTGTGTGTCATTTGGGTTGTGCTGGGTGTGGAGGTTGCTTGCATTTCTGCTTTGGAGGTCTCTGTTGCTTGAGCAGATTATTATTGAGGGCCTCCGCGAATGTATTTGTGTTTCTATGTGTGGATTTTGGTGGTGTAGATTTAGTGAGACTATGTGATGAGTGTGGTGTGGTGCAAGTGTTTTAAAAAGTAAATAGGAACTGCAAAAGACTCCAAAATGAAAACACCCAGCAGATAACGATAAGAACAGATCGCCACTACGAAGACCAGTTCAGGAAAACTCTAATGTAGTCCAAACGCCAAAAGCACTCCAAATGAATTGAACGCCTTAGTACAAAAAATTACACCCTGCGTTTTCGTCAACTTCCTTGACTTCATCAGAACAACCAGTACATCCATTGTGTGGCAAAAAGTGAAATTTTGAAGTGTTATGGAGTGACATGCATTTTTAAAGTATTTATGTAACATATTTCTTTAAATCTTAATTGATTTTAATTAAGGAGCCATTAATTAAGGGATGTGAATATATAAAAGCTGTTAAAATGGATGTACTGGTTGTTCTGATGAAGTCAAGAAAGTTGACGAAAACGCAGGGTGTAATTTTTTGTACTAAGGCGTTCAATTCATTTGGAGTGCTTTTGGCGTTTGGACTACATTAAAGTTTTCCTGAACTGGTCTTCATAGTGGCGATCTGTTCTTATCGTTATCTGCTGGGTGTTTTCATTGTGGTGCAAGTGTTTACCTTCTCCTCTTGACTGTCAAGTTCAGTCTTGATTGGAGAGAGCTTTACCCCCAGTTTGGCTAGATAAATGCATCTCTCACAGGTTGTAGTGTTGGGTGGTAGGAGGAGAGGGTTGTCTGTGTACATGAGGCAATTTCTACATTGCCCCAAGATGCCCAGATTCATCAGATAGACAGGAGAGAACAGTGGGAGTTGACCCTTGGATATGCCTGAATAAAAAAATATTTTCCACTGAGGAAAGTGAGTACAACAGCTGTTTTTCTCTAAGCAAGTGAGGAAAGTAGGTACCAAAACTGTTTTCCTCTAGGTAATGAGGAAGGTTGAGTGCTGTAGTAATTAGTAGGTTATTTAGTGCTTACAAGTTCTGAACAAGTGCTGATCACGAATAAGCAAATTCAAGTGCTAAAACTAAGAATCTGTATCTGGATTAAACTAGTTACGGGAAAGGGGGGAAACTATTGCAAATGCAGGCTTTTAAATCAGAAAGTTGAGAGAGATGGGAAAACTGCCCAAACGGCCAATAACTACAATTTCTGGGCCAGAACCACTTCTTATGTGGTATATAGGTTACCTAGTGCTTACCACTCCCACTGATAAGCTAGAAGGCTTCCTTCCAACACAGAAAGCTTGGGGGGGGGGGGCGCAAAAGCTTACATACAGTCCTGGATACAGCAAATCTGAATCTGGACTACACTAGTTACAGGAAAGGTGTGTATATATATATATATATATATATATATATCTACATATTATATATATATATATATATATATATATACAGAAAAGTAGCTAAAACAGCAGTAAAAACAATTGAAATGCAGTACAAGCTAGCACACTTGAGTATGTAGCAATGTTAGACCAAACAGTTTCAAAAATGCAATTAAATTAAAAATGACTAAAAACAAGTGCAGAAGGAGTCTATTAGGTAGAATGAGGTAAAGAGACGGGACTGGGGGGAGTGTCCCAGATCAAATCTACAGTGGGGGTGGGCAACTGCAAAAGCCTCCAAATTTTAAATAACAACATAGGAATAGGGAGGGTGGGTATGGGAAAACCAACACCTTCAGCAGAGATCTGAAAAACTGTACAGTGAAGCAAATATAACAGTGCACATCTCTGAAGTCAGCCAGCAATGATATAAAATTAGTCAAACAACAATTACCAGTACATAACTCTGAAGTGCCAGAAAAATATACTCAGCTCTGTTTATCGATTTCTTATGCGGATCTGAAAGGCCATTAGATGAGTGGTAACAGCTCACTTGAGACTGCAAGGATTCCGGGTGTTTTCGTATTTAGACGATAGGCTTCTTACCGCCCCCACCAAGCATCTACTGGTTACAGCCTTACATTACACCCTAAAGCTAGCAAAATATTTAAGGATCTCAATAAACGAGGAGAAATGCAAGTTGACTCCTTCTCAAACACTAGAATTCATTGGGCAACTTTCAGTACTCAGTCTTGCCGAGTCTCCCTCCTACTTCACATATTAGAAAGACTAAGGTCTCAGCTCTGGGTGATACTCTCTCAGGACAAAGTTACAGCTCGGGTGATCCTTCAACTACTAGGCTCAATGACAGCATCAATTACAATAGTTCCCCTGGCAAGACTACACATGGCTTCTACAGTGACTTCTACTAACACAGTGGTCTCTCCCATTTTAATTTCTCCAAGTCTTTTGGGTTTCTAATACCATGACGGGAATGGACCCCATTCCTCAGTCAAAGTACGATTAAAGTTCATGAAATTAGTATTGTTTCACTCTTTGATGTCAGCCAAAAGTGTTCTTCACAGCACCCACATTGTGCCCAGTAATGACTCCTTCTGCAGTTCGTAAGGAGTTACATGTATTGGTAGCATATCTAAATAAGATTTTAGACTCTTTTTTTATAAGACCCATTGCTCCTACTACTATTGGAAACATATGGGTATCTTTCTTCCACATTGCTCTTGTTTCTGCTTGCAGATCCTGTTTTATAACTTTGTGTCTGTCTGTGCACAAGACACTGTAGTCAGTGGGTGTGGTGATTTCAATGATCAATGCTACTTTTGTCTTCTTTTCCTGGACCAGTCTATCTGGTTTTCTAGCATCTATCTTTTGAATTGTTGGCAATGGATGATTCCATGTGATGCATACTTAATCATTTTCTATGATGCTTTGTGGCTCATTTTTCCAGTGCTTTTCAGTCACTTCAGAACCATAATGTTTGCACAATCCTCAGTGCAACAGTCTCGTCATGTTATTGTGCCTTTCAGTGGTCCCCTTTCACTCATCTAATGTCCTTTCAGATCCGCATAACAAATCAATGCAAACAGGATTTATTTTGATGGATGAAGCCAAAAAAAGACCCATGGAGTCATCCTTTTTCCCCCTCTCAGCCCATAGCCATAGTGACCGTGGAGGCTTCCCTGATGGTGGGGGGGTCCAGGAAAAGACAGTCCAAGGCACTTGGTCACACATGGAGGCCAACCTGCATATCAGTGTTCTAGAATTGAGGACAGTGCTCCTAGCATTGCAAGCATTCCAATCTGTCTTCCCGTGAGGGACAATTGCTGTTCAGTCCAACAACATGTCAGTGGTCTGGTATATCAACAAACAAGGGGGGAAGCAAGACCTACCCATTGTGTCACGAGGCCATCGGAATTTTGCAATGGGTGATAGCTTCCAACCACTTTCTGATAACAATGCATATTCCCGGGGATTCCAATGTGATTGCAGACAAACTGAGCAAATGCATTCTCCTGCTTCATAAGAGGTCCCTCAATCCTATCATAGTGGTAAAGATCTTTAGTCACTGGGGCCAGCCTTGCTGCGATCTATACTCATCCCCCACAAACCACAAATGCAGCAGCTACTTTTCCCTAATTCCCCCAGAGGGGGAGTCCCCGAGGGATGCTCTAGTACAAGATTGGCCCACAAGACTTCTTTATGCCCCCCCTTTCCCCTGATCCCACAATTTCTAAAGAAGGCCCTTCAGTTGAGAAGCAGAGTAATCCTCATTGCACCATATTGGCCCCGACAAATCTGGTTTCCCTTCCTTTGGCCTCATTTAATACATCCACCATGGATTCTGGATCCAACTCCAGAATTGCTGTTGCACCCTCAAGGGTTGATACTTCCAAAAATATTGCGCCTCAAACTGACAACTTGGTTCCTCTACCACCACCACAGGATATCTTTATCTCATCAAGTGGAAAAGATTAATAATTTGGTCCCGAGAGAAGGGAATAGATCCATTTTCAGCCCCGCTTACATTGGTACTGGACTGTTTATCAAATCTCCTCTATTCAGGAGCAGCAGTTCAACCACTAGAGTGCTCCTAGCAGTTATCTCTAACTTCCATAATGGCTTCCTGGACTCATCCTTCATTTCTCACCATCTCTGTAAAGCCTTTTTGAAGGGTGTCACACACATTAGGTCACCTTTAAAGAGCCAATAGAACCCTGGAATGTGATACTAGTTCTACAATCCCTGACTCGTTCTCCATTCGAACCTGCTCCCGCTTGCGATATAACATTTTTTATCCTGGAAAACTTTATTTTTGGTAGCTTTTAACTCAGCAAGATGAATATCTGAGCTACAAGCCTTGTGCATAAAACATCCTTACATGGTTTTCCATAAAGACAGAGTATCACTCCGGACTAATGCCACCTTCTTACCCAAAGTTATTTCTGATTTGACTATCAAGTCAAACAATTGATCTGCCAGTTTTCTTCCCAAATTTTTCTAACAAAGGGGAATATTCACTGCATTTACTTGATGTGCATAGACAACTGCGATTCTACTTGGACAGGACTAAATTATTACGAAGATCTGACCAATTATTCGTATCATTCTCAGGACCAAAACTGGGAAGATCTGTTTCCAAAATGACTCTGTCAAAATGGTTCAGAGATTGCATTTGCTTTATTTACCAACAAAGCAAAGCTCGTCTACCTTCCAAGGTCAAAGCTCATTCAACCAGATCAGTCACAACATCTGCTGCCTTCCATGCAAGAGCTTCCATGGATGACATTTGCACAGCAGCAACATGGGCCACTATTCATACCTTTATCACACATTACAAATTGGATTTAGTCTCCAGGGGGAGAGCCTTCTATGGTTCAGTGGTGCTCAGGAATATCCTTCCATAGGGCTTCCCAGGAAATAAACTAGGTAGGGACTCTGACCCATCAGTAAGGAATGAATGAAGATTAACAACATCAGATAAAGAAGTTATGTTCTTATCATAATGTTCCATCTGTGTTGTTGATCTTCATTAATTCATTACGTCCCACCCGCCATCCCCCTCCAAAAGACTCCTGGAGTTTCGGATTTGGTCAGATAAAGCCTCCACTTTTCTTTTCTTTCTTACGGACAAACTCCGTATGATGTGATAGAGAGAGAGGCACTATGGGTAAGCTTAGCTTAAGAGTTTTTTGGCTGGAGCGAGTTTGTTATAATGGCTGATTCGGTTCTGAAGACGGAACCGATACCCATCAGTAATGAATGAATGAAGATCAAATACACAGGTGGAACATTATGGTAAGAACATAACTTCTTTTTTTGGGACATGAAGCATGGACTACCCAAAAGAATGAAACTCGAATGCCGGGTATTACTGACTGACTGTAATGGTCCATGATGTACAGCGGCAGTGATGAAGACTTCCAGACAAAGCTGATGGGGAAGGCTAAAAGACAGCAGGGAGTCTTTCTAAATATTACGCTAATCCATTTAAAGAGTTACTAGAGTAAGTTTTATAGCACAGTCATACTTCTCAACTGTGCAGAGTTTCCAGATTTTTGCCACGTATTTTTGGTCTGTTTCTCATAAAATTGTGTTCTTCTGTAAAATCATTGGCAAATCATTGAGAGTTGTCAGAAAATAATGGCAGACATTTGAGTTTCAGACTTAATACCCTTGGGAAAATTCATGCTATTGGAAAACCTGTTATTCTATCAACTTTCTAAGTTTATAAGAGCAATATTTAAAATGTCCATGTCTTTGGGCTTTTGTACCCCATTATTTATAGCTTTGTCCAGATTTCTTGGTCTAAGAGGTTGAGCGGTATGAGCACAGTGCATTTTCTGAACAATAATAAGAAAGAAATTCTAATGCTTATCTTTATTTACCGACTATAAATCATTTGTGATTTATGAAGAAAGAGGAAAATAAGGGACAATTTCAGAGACATTCTTTTAAATAATCATTTTTGCTGAACAGCTGCATTTTTATCAGCTCATCTGAATATCTGTTTAAAGCTTCTTCAGTTTTTTCAGCCTTTTGGTATTTGAGTTAAGTTTGAGTGTTTTATTTATTTTAATCAGGTCTGAACACATTTGACTTATTTTTTCCTCTAGATTACTGGAAGCGATGTCTTGCACCAAAACTGGAAATTGACCTGCTTTTTGCTGAACAGCTGCAGGATTCTTCACAGTCATTGTTTTATCTTCACCTTTTCTAGTTGATTTTATTTCAGGATCTCTTAGTTTCTTCTTTGCTCACATCCAGACAACGCACTTACTAGCCAGCAACTGAATTTACTAAGCATGACAAAGTTCTAGGCCCTTGTTTTTTAGTTTCTTTTTTCGCACTGGGAGATCTGATGTTAAACTGTTGATCAATGTGTAGTCATCTTGGAAAGTCTCTTTTTCTCTACTTTTGCTATCAATCTCTAGTAGGGAAGGCAGTCTCCAGCATGCAGTCCAAATATCTTCTTGGCCTCATCTCACTATGTTACCTTTCCTTCTCTAATTATTTCCTCCCAGTACTATGGGAGGAAATACCTTTGCCAGATTTGACCAGTAAATTAGAACCCCTTTGCCTATTTTCTGTACTGCCTACTTGCAGTAAGCCCTATAGATAACTTCTTTCTTGTGTTGGTTTTGTTCTTAGACTATGTTCTGCTACTTTATGAATATAATATTCATATTATATTCATGTTATAGTTATATATAATCCCCACCAACCTTTTTCTTTTTTCTCTACTAATTCCTCACGCCCTGTAAGTTATACCTGCAAAACAGTGCTTCCTTATATAAAATATGTTCCTCTTTGAGTTCATAATTACTAATTCTGGAATTTGTTTCATTTGTCTGACTATAACTTTTTGTGATCTGCTGTACTTTATTACCACCTAATTTTGGACTGAAGCATGCACAATGAGCTCATCTGGTTGCTCCCCACTTGCTCTTTTTCCTTACCACTCTTATAGTTTTTTCCACTGCCCCATTCTCCTGGTGATTTTTCTTATTTTTTACCTTTAACTACTACCCATCTTCTCTGTGCTATTGTAAGATATTCCCTCAAACTACAAAGAGACTCAGCTGCAAAGTCGCTACCTTTTTGGACCATTACTGTAGTTATATCACTTGCCTTCTCACTTTTTTCCCCTCATTTTACATGCTTTTTTGACCTTATCTCTTCCTAAAGGTTCTTTCAACACTTTAATACCAACTCAAATAATTACAGCAACACACACTGATTACTGATAGCTTCTCATTTTTCTTTTTCATTCCTTTGTTGGGTCAGCGCCACTCCTTCATATCTCTCCAATCTCCTGATATTTGTACCATCTCCAAAACATGGCCAAAACCTCATATATCAGACAAGGAAATATTACCCCAAGATATAATATATTTCTCCAAGACAGACTCACTAAAAAAGCAGGAGGTGTTGCAATTTTGTACTGAGATAATCTTACTCCCTGTCCACTGTCTTTCTTTTCTCCTAGCTTTCACCCCACAGAAGTCCTCATTCTTAACTGTAAACTCGCAGTCACAAAACAATAGCTATTGCCAGCATCTACATACCCTCTGGAAACAACATTCCAGTTCTTGAAAACTTCCTCTTCTGGATCAGTGAGATGATTTCTTATGAAACAATTGTACTTGGAGATGTTAATATAGACTGGATATCTCTATATTCTTCCTTCTCAGACTCCAGTATTAATCTTTTTGGCTTCTCTCAACTTATATCTGTCCCCATTCACATAAATACACACACTAATACTAGTACCTGACTTGAATGGATCCCTGCCTCCCACCCCAATCACTATCAAAACCCCTCTACGCTCCCTAACTTCATCAGTGATCACCTCCCTACTTATATTCTGTAACAATCACCCCACTGGACCAAATCACATTTATACAAAGACTGCTGCAAATTCAAACTTTAATCACAACTCCTTTAATCAAATTCTCTCAGTCATTAACTGGTCATTTCTTTGTTATTTTCACCTGGAAGAGGCTGTACTTAAATTTAATACTATCTTCCTAAATACTATTAATTACCTAGCACCTATAAAGAAAATTCACATTAAACCTAACAATGCCACCTGGCTAACTCACGACACTTGTGCACTTATGCACAAGAGAGACAATACCTGAAAAACCTGTAACAAACATAAAACATCATCCAGTTTGCAACAGTACAAAGAACTGCGCAACTTAGCAAAAAAAAACAAATCAAAGTTGACAAAAAAATTCTATCTAAACCCTCAAGCTAACCCCCACAATAACCCCAAGAATTTCTGAAAGACTGTGAGCAAACTACTTCATCCTGGAAAACTCTCTACACCAAATCCTTTCCCTTATAAGACTGAATTGCAATCTGCAACACTTCTTAACACCTTCTTCATCAACTGTATCCAAAAACTAACTAAAGCAGATAATAATAACTACACCCACTCCCCCAACTCTAACTCCCCCATCTATACTCTGAAACCCATACCGACTGCCTACAGCAAATCTCTAATTAGCAAACTCAAACCTTACTCCCCTTCCGCTGTCAACCTAGCCTACCTTAAAGTTGCTGCAAATTCCATATCTTACCCCATCTCTATATTAATAAATAGGTCTGTTCAAGAAAGCATAGTCCCTAATATATTGAAGAAATGTTATATCATTCCTCTACATAAAGGCAACAACACTATAGAACCCTCTAACTTCAGACATGTTGCTATCTTGTCTCCTCTTTCAAAGATTCTTGAGAAATGTATCCAGAAATAACTACTCTCACACCTTCTGCAGGAAAACCTCATTACCCCTACCCAGCATTGTTTCCTTCCTAACCACAGCATTGCCACTGCACTAATTTCTTTTACCCATACTATCTCTGCTGCTCGTGACAACAATAAATTAGCCTCTAGTCTCTTGTTTATTCTTTCTAAAGCCTTTGGCACAGTCTCTCATAACCTACTTCTATCCAAATTAGTTAACCTAAACTCTTCAACTCTACCGTCTATAGGTTTTCAAGCTGTCTCTCTAACCGACATCAGGCAATGAAATGGCTCTCCACATCCTCCCCTTTCCTTCCAGTTCACACAGGGGTTACCCCAAGGCTCCATCCTTGGGCCCCTTCTTTTCAAAATTTTTACTAACAGCCTTCACCAAGCCTGTCCACACTCCTCTCTCATTCAGTATGCAGACAACTCTACAATGATCTCCTCTTCTGACAGTTTACCTCATCTTCTCACTCTCACCCAAGAAACTCTGCACTCTGTAGAAAAATGGCTCACTTCCAATCAATTTCTGTTGAACCCAAACAAAACCATGGAGCTTTTCTCCCGGGTCTCCGCTGAAAATGGGCAATTCACCCAGTTAGACTATCCTGGTAAGCAAATATTAAATAAAATAAATATTCTGTATGGTTGTTATTATTCTCCTTAAGAGTATGCATCCAAAATTCCACTCATTATTTCTTGAATTTCCCTCCTGTTTCATCATCATTCTTCTCCATTTTAAATTATAACCTTCTGCTTGTGCTATGTATATGAGCCTTAACTGTGTATCACTAAAATAGCCTTTCTAATCAGGTAAGCCTATACCACCTTGTTCTATTGGAAGGGTCAACTTATCCCACTTAACTCTTACCTCTTCCCTCCAAGATAAATTCCATCAACTCTTTTATTAATCATCATCCACAGCTTCTCTTTTGGTTGATACAAATATGCCTGACCCAGTAGATTACTTCATTGAGTGTTCTGTGTTAAGAATCTGCGTTATATATGTATATGTATCTCTCTCTCTCTCTCTCTATATATATATATATATATATACATATATATATATATATATATATATATATATATATATATATATATATATTTATATATGGATCCACTTTGAAAGCTGGAAAAGCCAGATTGCCAAACGTGATTTTTGCGAGACGACAATATCAAAAACTTGATTTCCTGAATGCAAAAGTTTTACAAGGGTAAGTAAACAGTTCCCCAACATGGGGAAATATGCCCTTTTCTCCACTGTAGTGTGATCCCAGTGTTTGGTATATATAGTTGCAGGGGTGTGGGGGTGTGGGTGGCGTAGCACTCCATCTATGTGGGTTTTACATACTGCGGTTTGCTTCTTTGCAGTTTTGGCCATTTGTTTACTTACCCTGGTAAAACTCTCACTTTCTGAAAATCAAGGTTTCGATGATGTCATCTTGCTAAAATCATGTTTGATAATCTGACCTTTCGAGCTTTCAAAGTATATATATATATATATATATATATACACATATATGTGTATATATATATATATATACACACACACACACACATATATATATATATATATATATATATATATATATATATATATATATATACACATATATATATATATATATATATATATATATATATATATATGACAATTCATATACTATATGAGCAAACTGCAAAAGATTGACAAAACGTAGTTGACCCTAAAAAAAAAATAAATAAATAAAAAGAACAGTATTATTTGCATGCCCTGCTAATTACATATACCAACTCAAAGATCATTCTACATTGAGGAAAAGCCAATTTCCCAATCTCCACAGAAAACGAGCCAGCATGTTCAGTCAGCTGATTTTCATTAAGCTGTGCCAGCCATTTTGCTTTGTGATGATCACACAATTCGATCACCTCAATGATACATATATATAGATAGATATAGTTATACAGATATAGTTATACAGATATATATGTGTGTGCATGTGTGTGTGTGTGTATATGTATATATATATATATATATATATATATATATATATATATATATATATATAGGTCTACTGCTCTACATCGAAAGAACACTTCTTCGAAATAGAGCAGGAGACCCACAATTCAGCGAAGTTCACTTCAACGAAAATGCACTTTCACTGAAGTCTAGTTACCCGAGCGACCCAAAAAAAAAAATAAAAAACACTGAAACATGTGTTTGCAGGGGGGGGGCAAGCCCCCCTGCACCCCCCCTACTTAAGTATACCATCTCCGAGATCGCACTACAGTGGGGAAAAGGGAATATTCCCATTCTGTAGTGTGACTGCTGAAGTCAATGTTCGAAGTTTCACTACTTCGAACAAGTGGACTCGGTGATGTGGGTTCGAAGAAGTGAAACGTTGAACATCTGCATGGATCCCATATATATATATATATATATATATATATATATATATATATATATATATATATATATATATATATAATGTGCATGTGTGTGTGTGTGTGTGTGTTTGTGTGTGTGGAGTAACTTTATAATGAAATGACAGTTATGACAGGATACTACGCTTTAAATCATTGGTATAATTCCCAGATTTTTCTCCTGAAAACACTTTTTTTTAAACCTTAAATCAGAGTCCCTGACCATATTCGTATATCTGAGCAGCTGAAGCATGATACAGAAAAAGTCAAAGCCACTGTGTAATACCAGATCCTGAAGTCAAGCAGGACTTGCACGGCTTCTTAGGAATGATGCAGTAGATTGTAAAATTTGTACCTAATATGCCTGTTATGTTTATGCATGTTAAAATTTGTTGCTTGGGATTAGAGCTGTGGGCAGAAGAGTTCTGAACTTCTCAAGAAACTAGTTACTGATGCATCACCTATAATATACTATGATGTGAATAAACTAGTTGTGCTGAAGGAAGATACCAGTCAAGAGTGGTATAGGAGCAGTGATCTTACAGGAAAATGGTCCAGTTACCTGGGAGTCAAGAGCATTTACAATTGCATAGAAGAAAATGCTCAGGTAGGAAAGGAATAATATGTGTTGTGAGAAATTCCATAAATATGTGTATGGTAAATAATTCCACATGGAAATGGATCGAAAATCCTTGCAAAGTATACTCAGAAAGTCATTTTAGATGGAAGTGAAATGCAAACCTATCAAGGTATTAAACATAGCAGATATACCGAGTAGAGCACATTTATCATGGAAGACTGAAGAGATGTTTGAAGAAGACTTGAATATTATGTGAGTAAATTGCCAGTTATGTAAGACTGAAGGTAAAAGTAAATGAATTCCAGAGCTGTATTGATACTGTCCTAGAAATATAGCTACTGAAAGAAGTTACATTTTTATAGTGAGAGGATGAATTCTAGAGATGTGTTAACATTGTCCTAGGAATGCAGTTGATGAAAGAAGTTACAGTCAGAGGATGGTAGGATCAAAGAATTTTTTTGTCAGGGAAGAAATGTGTTATGCTTATAGCTTAATGTGTAAAGATGGCAAATAATGGTTTCCAGTCAACTAAGACTATAGATGCTTGAAAGTATGCACAAATCATATCTAGGTATATAAATGTACACATTGGCAGCAAAAGATATAATATATTGGCCAGGAATATCAAACTGTGCTGCGTGTAAATGTGCAAGTGTTAACTATTACAAGAGTTGAAAAGTACAAGCTGACATATTTCTTTAACTGCTGTTTTTTTTAAAGTGAGCATAGGCTTTCACATATTTTTATTTTGAGGAAGTCCTTTAATAAATGGATGAAAATGTTTAACCACGACATTTGTTAAGCATGTTATTGAATTCTCTGCATCCTCTTGGTATTAAAAGTTTTTTATGAAAACAACGAACTCATAAAAGGATTGAGTCAATGCGATGAATAAAATATATAGTCCTTTTAATAGTAAAAAATGTGAGTGCTTTTGCAGTATGAGTACTGCTTCATCAGACATAACACAACAACTGACACCATTGTTTAAATAGTAAAGTTAAAGTATTGCATCCAATAGGATGTGTACTATAAAATAAAGTGACAGGCACATATAAAAAACTTTAAAACCAAATACATTAAAATCTCTTCTTGCTATTAGTAACCATAACAAAAACTACCTGTACAGCTCCCTTTGTTTCAAAAAGGGCTTTAATTAAGTCTTTTCATTTAAACCTTTACCCCTATCTGCTTGTAACCTCAACATCCATTTAACCTCCTGTGTTTCTGTATAACTCTCTATGTCACCAAATCTGTAACTACCATACACTGCCTGTATGACTATGAATTTAAACTCATGTGATGACCCAGCAAAGGCATTGTGCTTCCCCAATACATTATTCTCTGAACTGGTGTTAATGCCATATATGTGTTCACGAATATCGTCCTTTAGCCTGCGGTTGGTCTTGCCAACATAGAAACTGAAACATGTCTGACAAACAGCCAAATATATCAAACTGGCTATATTACAGTTTTACTTCTGTCCTAAAAGTGTAGACTTTGCCAGTGTCTGGGTGTGTGAATATGCCTGTGGTATCTTTATAAGTGCAGTACTGGCAACTGTTACAGGGTTGCATGGTATCTAGTGTATGCCCTGTATTAGCCTTGTTGTCATCTCGGTAACATAACATGCTCCTAAGAGACTTTTTGTTTTTAAATGAAAAACTAGGGTTATCTCCCACTATTTTCCCGATCTCATCATTGCTGGTCAATATAGGCCCATATTTCTTAACTACATTTGTGAATTTATTCACATCACTACTATAAAACATTGGCATCCGAGTATTATTGTAATCCTTAACTAAACCCAAGGTGTCATCAGTAAATGGTGAAAAATAGGGTCTAGCTGTAGTGGACCGTAGGTGCATGACATTACTCAAAGTGGTGTCCACTTCTTGAGTTTGATACCCCCTAGCAAGAAGCCTACCTCTTAAGGCTTTTAAGTCTGTTTCAAAAATCGACTGTTTGGGGTTGAGTCTGGACATCTGCATACCCTGACCTTTCACAATTTATGTGTCCAGAGTGCATACTGTTGTGTAAAAGGTTATTCTTAGTGCATGCCTTGTGATGTAAGGTAGTACTGATCCTGCCATTGGTTTTCTTGAAAATCTTCATGTCCAAAAAATCTATTTGACTGGACTCTACTTTAATGTCAAATTCCAAAAAAGATGTACTATGTTGCAAATAGTCTGTTAACAACTTCAATTCATCTATACTACCATTCCATAGCAAAAAGGTCATCTACAAAACGTCTGTAGAAAACCACTTGTTGCCCCATATTCAGATTGAAAACCATACTGTTCTCCCATTGAGCCATGACTAAATTGGCATAGCTGTAAGCCATGGACATACCCATGGCTACTCCTTCTACTTACAAGTACAATTCCTGGTCGAACATAAATATGTTGCTCTCTAGAACAATCTCTAACAGGGAGTATACCAGATCAGTGTTGCAACTGGTTTGTGCACTGTGTGATGTCAAATAGTCACGCACCATATCTATGCATATAGAGTTGGGTATTACAGTAAATAAGGACCGAACATCAAGCGTTACTAACAGAAAACCATCCATTGACCTCTGCTCATGTTCAGTGAACATATATAGATCATGCAAAAAATGTTTAGAATCTCTTAAAATGTAAATATTACTGTCAAGTAATGGTCTCAGATTCTTGACAATGAAGACAGAAAGTGGTTCAGTGCACCATCCCCGGCCTGAGACAATGGGTCTGAAAGAGGGTAACAGAGGGTCCTTATGAATTTTAGGAAGTCCGTGTAACTTCGGAGTGATTGGTTTATCTACTATAAAATATCTGAATAAGTCAGGCATAATGCTATGGCATAACAACATGTCATACAAGTAATCCTTGACTCTTGCAACAATCCTGTTTAAAAAAATGAATATCAATTAATTTATATGCACTGGTATTAGTCAGCATATCATGCACTGAATTCAAATAAAAGACATGGTCCATGACCACTACAGGTCCTCCTTTGTCTGCTGGCTTAATAATAATAGTGTCATCATCTTGCAAACACTTCTCTTTCTTCACTACTCAAATTGGGCATATTGTAACTCTTATAAACTTTACGAAAGTAATTCTCACACATAGTACAAAATGCCTCTACAGTAGGGTATTTATTTAACTGCAAAACACTAGGCTTCTTAAGAACATTCTTTTGTATACTATTATTGCCCTTAAATGCATGTCTAAGCATCACTGTTCTAGCAAACATTCTAAGATCAACAATTGAGTCTATAACATTGGAATTATGTGTTGCGATATACGAAACGCCTTTGTTTAACAATGACAACTCACCAGGAGTTAGAGTCCTTTTGGATAAGTTCCACACTAAGTTCAGTCCTTGTGTTGCCACATTTTCTTCAAATTGTGCACATTGCCTGGTTCCTGCTGGAACTTCCGTTTCAGCCTCCCCCTGCTCTGTGAGTGATTTCTGTTGTTCAAACATTCTTGTGTATATGTCCCTTGTATGGTTATGGGAAAAAGGTGAAAATGCTGTTCACTTTGTAGAACGCCATCGTTATTCTTCTCTCGCACTGCTGACTGCTCATTGTCACATCCGTTTGAGCACTGGTATTATTTGAGTTGGTTCCAGAAGCTGGCAGGTGGCCCCTGTTATGTTAAATGACGCCATAGAAACACAAGCTGTTGGCTTGCCCAATGTGTCCATCCAGAATGAGATGAAAGTAAGATACGTTACTTCGTTTAGTACAGAAACACCATGTATTAAACGTATTATCTATAAGAATTGGCTAATCTTGATGGCATCTGAAGAGTTAAAAGCAATGCTGGGCAATGTCCCATTTTTTGCATATCGTAACATGAGAACCCTCAAGAGTGTCCTCTGTTACAAAGATTTTCCTACAAATATCACAACACATCCATCCAGCACTATGGGCACGAAAATGTTATAATTGCTCGTGCTGTGATGACATTGATGATGAACATTTAGGTATCTTTGAACACCCAGTCAGTAAGAGGCTGTTTAGGTTCAATGTAACTGCTACTTGTGTTACCACCCACTTGGTTTACCTCACTACCTGTGTATTATGCAACTCTTTCTATGTGGGTAAAACCACGCGTAAACTTAAAGATAGGATCACAGAACACAAGTCTGAAATCCGAAGATGTGTGGACACTAATGCTTTATATAAACACAGGCTATGTTTTGGTGAACAACATGTATTTAAATTTAAAGCTATAGACCATGTTTCACCCTCACCCAGAGGTGGTGATATCAATAACAAATTAGAAATTAAAGAATACAACTGGATAATTAGATTGATGGGTGACTCACCCCCTGGTTTGATTAGTACTGTCAGCCTTAAACCTATTTTGGTTAGAATGAGTAGATCTAGATTATGAGATTTTTTCTTTATGTATATGATTGTACATGTGATTTTTAGGTTAAAACTTTGCTTTTTTAAAAAATATACATTCTTCCTTTTTTAAAAGTTTTTTGTTTTCATGTATGCATTATGCTGTTGCATTTTTTAGCTTTGCATATTTATTTATTTCTACATGTTTTGTTTTAATGATTGGGTCATGTGACTTCTTGGCTGCTGGTCATATGACTTTTTTAGACCTATATATACTCTGCATTTGCATTTGTATTTTCAGTATTGATAAAGGATTTTATCCGAAAGCTTTGCTCCTCACATTAAAGTGGTTTTTCTACTGAGAACGTTGTTTGTCTTCCAGAAGCTGCAATGCCATCTGGTGGTTGAAATGCTGTAGTTTTACATCTGGCTCCTGTTTCAGTAGCGGGGAAGGGGCATGTAGTGAGAGTTTCCCCTGCTGTGCTTGGATTAAACACTGGTTATGACTCATTGAAGTTGTTCATTCTCGACGTTTGTTCTTACACGTGGGTATGGAGCCGATACATCGGCTCCGAGTTGGCCGCTTTCCAAGCTCTAGATCTCTGAGAAGCTCAAGACACAGTCCCTATCCCATGATGCTTTGCTGCCAAACCCCAGATCTAGTTTGCCGCTGCAACGGATCTCACGCTCTTCGCAAAGACTCAGGCCAGTACCTTTTTGTCTTGTCTTTTGACAGAAAATTTTCAATACTTGTGACAGTTTTTGAGATATATATATATATATATATATATATATATATATATATATATATATATTAGTAGTAGTCTAAATATTTCGGGTTTGTGTTTTCTTTTGAGATACTTAGCGTGTGCTTTGTGTGTTTTCTTAGGAACAGTTGCTCCTAGGCCTTTGGCCATTTCTTTAGTTGAATTTCTTGACAGGGCTCTGTCAGTTATTCTATCTGTTTTTGCTAATACTTGTTGTTTTTTTTGTGAAATAGAGTTAGTGAGTGCTCAGGGATCTGAATGTATGTGTGATTGTTAGTGTTCTTAATAGCTGCAAAGTGGAGTTACTGAATGTTCAGGGATCTGAACGTTTGGTGTGATTGTTAGTGTTCTTAATATCTGTGAAGTTCAGGGATCTGAACCTTTAGCAATTGTGCTATTTTCTCATTTTTTTACATATGTCATAAAAACAGAGATCAGGGTTCAAGCGGTGTGGCTGTGGACAGAAGATGTCCATCACCGATCACCACACTTCATGTGTTTATTGTTTAGGGCCTTTACACCTGCAAGAGAACTGTTCCATCTGCCACTCTATTAGTGGCAGAGTTATGCTGGAAAGGCGTAGGAAGCTTATTGATAGAGGCCTCTTAAAATCTGACTTTCTAGAGGCTTTAGATAAGTCTGAACAGAACTCCAAATCTTCGAAGGGGTCGAAGTCTTCCAAGGTGTCATCAGAGCCCAAGTCATCGGCTCCGAGCACCTCGGGGATGATTCGGTTGCTGGCTCCTCAGCCCTTGGAGCCGAGCACCAAACCTTTGTCTCAGAGCCAAGTCCCGAGTTTGGAACCGGTACCGGAGGTTTTAAAGTCTCCAATCCTGCGGTTAGTGGATTCTTCGGCTCCTTCGACCCGTTCTTCCAGGACCCTCTCGGATATCGATGTGGACTGTGTGGTGCAGAGGCTCTTGGAGAACCCGGCCTTGGCCAAATTGCTTTCGGCTTCATCTCATCTGGCATCGAAGCCCAACACCCCCCCGTCATGATTTCTGCTCCTCCTCCAAGATCACTCAAGCCTTTGGAGCCGGAAGGTGAGGACCTGAAAGTTGTGGAACCCTCAGAGCCGAGGCCTATTCCGGTGCCTTCAGCCACGTCGACCTTGACATCTTTGGTTCCGATCGAAGGGTCTTGGAGCCGATAGTCTCTCTCTGGTTCTGGGGGAGAGAGTTGAACCGAGGCTTCAGTTCCTACTCTTCCTCTCGGGGCCTCGGCGCAGTTGAGCTCGGCTCCATCCTCTGGTTCAGTGCCCGTGGTCTTGGCCCCGAGGAGACCACAATGCCTGTGGTCTTGGCCCAGAGGAGACTGTCATCTTGGGGCCAAGACCTCGGTTCAGTGCCCATAGTCTTGGCCATGAGGAGACTGCCGTCTTCTTCAGAACCGGTGGACTCCTTGGGCCAAGACACCGGTGCTTTCGACACCATGAGGAAGGTCATGTCTGCTAAGACTTTTACCTTTTCAGGTCCTTCCTCTTCCTCCCCTAAAGGGCCCCGTTCTGTCTCTACATCACAGGTTCCTACCAAGTGTCGAGACCCAGAGCCTCAGGTAACCCCATCGGGCAACCCTTGCTCTACGGGGACTTCACCAGACGCCCCCACTGATGAAGTCCCTAGTAAGAGACTGTGCAGGAGGAGGCACTTGGATTCCCCTCAGGAATCCTTGACATCAGACATTGACTTAGAGGAATCAGAACGGTCCCCACGGTCCCCCTCAGAGGATGTCTAATTTGCAGACATCCTAGAAATACTTAAGCAGAGGGGTGACTGGCAGTCCCTTACCCCTACTGAGGATCAGTTGGTGCTCCTGAAGGCCTTTGCGTCTCAACCTTCCACCTCCTGGGTTACTCCTCCTTTCGACGAATTAATGGACTTGATCGCTCGAAAGGTGTGGGAGTCTCCTCATTCCATGGAACCAGTCCCTTAGAGGCCCAAAAAATTTATCACCTCCCCTCAGGATAAGTCCTTTCTTACAAAGGGAGTACCCGTTGATGCCATGGTGGTGGCAGTGGCCACCAAGAAAGTGATGTCACAGACCTCTTCTTCTGTCCATCCTCCTCATAGAGATTCCAGGACGATGGACAAATATGGGAAATGCATCTTTAGTTCTGCGACATTTGCAATGAGATCGGTTAACTATTTAATCCACTTTACCCGTCTTCAATGAGATCTCCTCAAAGAGCTTGGAAATACTCTACAGGGCAACACAGATGATGCTGTCTCCGAGAAAGTGATGGCATAGCTTAACACCCTTAATTCCATTGTAAACTCGTCAATGCGTCTCATTTCTTATGCAGCCGAGGGTCGAGCCGGGCAGCAGGTTCAGCGATAGCTCTGCGGAGATAATCCTGGATGCACTTATGCTCCTTTGTGGAAGCCTTCAAGTCTTCCTTTGTTAATACCCTATTTGATGGCTCTTCCTTGTTTGTGCCTAAAGTCAAGGAGACACTCACTAGGTGTGAACAGGAAGGAAAGACTCTATCTGCCGTAGGAGTCCATTTTTCCACTCCCACTAGATCATACCCAAAAGGGCAGAACGGTGGAAACATGTGGTTCTGGAAATCCCAAGGAGCTTTCCAGGACACATGTGGTGAACCCCCCTCCAGGGGCAGAGGAGGGGGGTATAATGGTAGACACCGCCTAGGTGGCAGAGGGGGTTCGCAGAACCAGGGTGACAGGGAGCAGTTCCTTGGCAAACCCTGTCAGTGCTCCTGAGAGGAGGCCCGACTGTCCTGCTCTGGAGGCAGTTGGGGGTCACTTAGCTTTATACCCAGATGCCTGGCTAGGAATTACATCAATTTCTGGGTAAAAAGCATAATTACCAGAGGTTACATCATTCCCTTTTCAGAATCCCCTTCCATTCGTGCAAGAATCCCAGATGTTCCACCCAGTCTGTGGACTCTAGCGGCCATAGAAATTCAAAGGCTGCTGGAAAAAAGAGTCATCCAGCCAGTCCCGGCGGACCAGATAGGATCCGGAACTTACTCCAGGTTCTTTTTAGTTCCAAAGAAAACAGGGGACTGGAGGCCCATCTTAGACCTCAACAAACTAAATACCTTTGTCAAAAAGGAAAGGTTCTAGATGGTCACGCTTCAGTCGATACTTCCGTTTCTCGAAACGGGCGATTGGATGTGCTCGATAGAGCTCAAGGATGCTTACCTCCACATCAAAATGGCCAGGCCATCCAGAGATCACTTGCGTTTCCGGCTGGGGGTCAGTCACTACAAATTCCAAGCTCTGCCCTTTGGTCTCACCACAGCCCCCAGAGTGTTCACCGAATGCATGGCAGTGGTCACCGCTCACCTGAGATGTTTAGGCTTCCGGGTGTTTCTGTATCTTGACGACTGGCTCCTCACAGCCACCACCAGGCATCAACTGATTCACACCAGAGATTACACTATCAGCCTGTGCTCCCAGTTGGGCATAACCTTAAATTTCGAAAAATCTGTTTTATTGCTGCGTATTTTCTTTATAGGAGCAGATCTAGACACCACCACTTTCCTGGTCAGATTGTCTCAAGAACGAGTAATCTCTTTACGTAACCAAGTATCCCTTTTGTTGATGGAAAAGAAAGTCCCTGCATTCCAAGTTCTGAAGCTGTTAGGCACCATGGCAGCGACTCTCATAGCGGTTTTTCTGGGGCATATGCACATGAGGATACTCCAATGGTTACTCTTCACACAGTGGTCTTATCAACAACTTCCAATGTCACACAAGATTCTGCTGACAAATACTTGCAAAAAAGGACCTCCTTTGGTGGTTGAATAGCCACCAAGTTACTGTAGGTCGTCTGTTTGTACTCCTCCTCCCACAGCCACAGTGACCACGGATGCTTCCCTGATAGGGTGGGGGGGGGGGATGTCAGGGAAGAACTGTCCAAGGTACTTGGTCAGAGATGGAATCCAGTTTGCACATCAATGTCTTGGAGTTGAGAGCGGTGTTCCTAGCGTTGCAACACTTTCACGACTCTCTACCTCGAGAGACAATTGCAATACAGACAGACAACATATCGGTAGTCTGGTACATCAACAAGCAAGGGGGAACCAGATCTTACCCCTTATGCCGAGAGGCCCTGAGAATTTGGCAGTGGGCTGTATACACCGGGCGCTTACTGATAGCAACGCACATCCCGGGGTCATCCAACATGATAGCGAACAAATTGAGCAGAGCAATTCTGTTGCCTCACGAGTGGTCCCTCAAAGAACAAATGGCAGAAATGATATTCCGCAAGTGGGGCCAGCCTTGCTGCGACCTTTTTGCTTCCCCGATGAATGCCAAATGAAGAAGCTACTTTGCCATGTACCCTCCATCAGGGGACATCCCAAGAGACGCACTCGTACACGATTGGCCCTCGGGTCTCCTATCTGCCTTTCCTCCATCCTCGCTGATCCCCAAATTTTTACAGAAAGCCAAAAGCCTGGGAAGGACTGTTATTCTGATAGTCCCATTTTGGCCTCGGCAGATATGGTTCCCCTTCTTTCAACAATACCAAGTGAAAGAACCTTGGGTTCTGGACCCAGTGCCAGACATTCTGACTCATTCGTTGGGAGTTCTTCACCCCTCTCTTGTCTCCCTCAAACTGACAGCTTGGCTGCTTCACTTCCCAATCTAGTCAGGTCTCATGATTTGTCTCCTGCGGTTCAGCATATTCTGGTTTCCTCTCATAAAGTCTCCACCAGGAAACTATATAACAGCAAATGGAAATGATTTGGTCATTGGGCTTCTCAACATGGTATTGATCCCTTTATTGCCCCTATTCGTAGCATTCTGGATTTTTTGACTTCACTTTTCCACGATGGTGTGGCAGCCGCTACTATAAGGTTTCAACTGGCTGCCATATCTAACTTCCATGTGGGATGCGGAGGTTCTAACATTATGTCCCACAGATTATGTAAAGCCTTTTTGAAAGGGACTCATCACCTTCGACCCCCTATCAGACATCCGATTACTCCCTGGAATCTAAATTTGGTGCTGTCTCAACTCATGCTTCCCACCTTTTGAGCCCGCATCTTCTTGTCCTTTGAAGTTCCTTTCTTGGAAGATAATTTTCTTAGTGGCCATTACTTCGGCGTGTAGAGTCTCTGAACTTCAAGCATTCTCTGTTAGGCCCCCACAGGGTGTCTCTAAGAACAAATCCATCCTTTCTCCCGAAGGTCTGTTTCGAAGCGAACTTGAACCAGTCCATTGAACTTCCCACTTTTTTCAGGCATCATGCCAGTAAATTGGAATACATGTTGCATAAGCTTGATGTTCACAAACAATTGAGATTTTATTTGGACAGAACAAAATAATTCAGAAAATCAGATCAACTATTTGTTTCCCATGCAGACAGTAAGAAGGGCCTTTCGGTATCCAAAGGTACGTTGTCCAAATGGCTTTCTGATTGTATAAAGTTTGCATATTCTTCATCCCATCAACCTTTAGAACGTGAAGTGAAAGCTCATTCTACCAGGGCTGTTTCTACGTCCCTAGCTCACGCAGCTTGTTTACCTTTGGACACCACTTGTGCAGCTGCTACTTGGTCCAAACCTCATACGTTTATTACTCATTACAAAGTAGACAGGGCCTCCAGGGACAGGGCTTCCTTTGGTTCCACCATTCTCAGGAATGTACTCTCGTGAGCCGCCCAGGATTAGGGTGCTTGGGATGCTACCCACGTGTAAGAACAAACGGCGATATTGAACAACTTCACATAAAGAAGTTATGCTCTTACCATAATGTTCCATGTGAGTTGTTCATCTCGCCTTTGTTCTTACACTCCCTCCCACCTTCCCCCTCCACCTCCATGTTCTGGAAGAATGGGTATGGCTGGTGGTCTGGTTGATCTTGCTAGTATCCTCTTGTCCGCCAGGTTATCTCTTAACTAATTTTAAATAGTTACTTTGTTATATTGGGTTGCTTAGTTGTGTTTCTTGCTGGGTTCAGCAAACTAGATCTGGGGTTTGGCAGCAGAGCATCATGGCATAGGGACTGTGTCTCAAGCTTCTCAGAGATCTAGAGCTTGGAATGCGGCCGACTTGGGGCCGATGGATCGGCTCCGTACCCACGTGTAAGAACAAAGGTGAGATGAACAACTCACATGGAACGTTATGGTAAGAACATAACTTCTTTTTTGTTGTTGATGGAAACCACTCTCTCATTACCCACTCCTGTTCCACTCTCATTTGCATGATTTACACTGTTAGTGTTGCTAGTTTTTGGCCATACAAAAACATGGCCATTAGCAAAGTCCCTTCTGTCTCTCTCTAATTTTTTAAGCTTAGCAAGTGTGAGCCTCTTTTCATATAAAACAGAAGACTCTATGAGACTGCTCATTTTTTTATCAACTGAGTCAGCTGGAAAATCTTCATATAAGCGCTGCTGATCCACAGTAACTTTGTCTGTCAGAAGCCCTTCCTCTGGCAGAGAAAAGTCATTGAGCAAGCGCAAATAATTATTACTCGACTCCAAATTCAGTTGTTGCCATTTAGCCAGTAACTGGGGATACTTGTCTCCTTAATTATGCATTTTCAAGATTCTAAGTCCCCTGGGTACAACTTTATATTTCAAACATGCTTTCAAATGGAAGCATTGTATTTACAGTCTCTTTAGTTTATATAAATCTCACTCTAAAACATATATTCTTTGCATAAATCGCAGGTAATCAACATTATTGTCAGCAGCTGGCTTACCATCAGATAGCAGTGTCTCTCTGGAAAGTAGAGGGTTAGCCCTGCCTTTTAACCAGTCACTCAAGCAGCTACGAATGCTGTTAGTTTGAAAATTCTTTATAGGTACATAAGCCAGTTCAACATCTGGTATTCCACCTTCAGCCATCACTCCACCTGTCCACAGTGAAAAAATGCAAATCCACCAAACACAAACTGCAGCAGAGATGATAAATAACTCAATCCCCACAAAGCAGGAAAACAAAGAACTCACAGAAGAATTGAGTCAATGCGATGAATAAAATATATAGTCCTTTTAATACTAAAAAAATGTGAGTACTTTCACAGTGTGAGTACTGCTTCATCAGACATAGAAAACAATTGACACCACTGTTTAAATAGTAAAGTGAAAGCATTGCACCCAATAGGGTGTGTACTATAAAATGAAGTGACAGCCACATATACTGTAAAAAAAACTTTAAAACCAAATAGATTAAAATCTCATATAGCTGTTAGTTGTTGTTGTTTGTCTTTAGGTTAGGGGTCGCCACAGCGGAACTCCGGTCTGCTAATGATTGGCAGTTGTTTTTTTTTTTTTTATGGTGTCGAGTTGCCAGCCCAACACCCAACCTTCAATGAAGGCACGTCCATTCAACGCATGTCTTTCGAGCGTCCACTTGACCGCGGGGAGGATATTCAGACTCCACACAGAAGACACTCCCAACCCAAGCCGAGAATCGAACGGGACAACCTCTTGCTGTGAGGCAACAATGCTACCGCTGCATAGCTGTTAGTAACCATAACAAAAACTACCTGTACAGCTCCCTTTGTTTCAAAAAGGGCTTTAGT
Source organism: Protopterus annectens (assembly GCF_019279795.1). Classification (NCBI taxonomy): domain Eukaryota; kingdom Metazoa; phylum Chordata; order Ceratodontiformes; family Protopteridae; genus Protopterus; species Protopterus annectens. Next base: position 1,538,888,262 of record NC_056737.1, read on the forward strand.
GAAATCTTTTCATTTAAACCTTTACCCCTGTCTGCTTGTAACCTCAACATCCATTTAACCTCCTGTGTTTCTGTATAACTCTCTATGTCGCCACCCGTTACTACCATAAACTCTCTGTATGACCATGAATTTGAACTCATGTGATGACCCAGCAATTTGTTTTCTCACTTTGTGGGGATTGAGTTATTTAACATCTGTGCTGCAGTTTGTGTTTGTTGTAAAGATTGCCCCAGTGTTATTGTGCCATTCCATGAGTTTTTATTTTTACAGGATTAAAGACATGCTGAATTTGGTTCTGTCTCCAGCATAAGTAATTCTAATGCCCCTTGAATAAGAGAATGTTCAGATGTGGTCACTGCAAATGGTGCAGATTTATTGGTGAAGGCACTCATCCGAATCTGCCTTCTTTGATTAGGACTTTTAGTGCAAGGGGATGTTACACATGTAATTCTGTGGTTCTAGTTTATGTTGCTGTCTGTTCCATTTGTGATGGTTTTTATATTGGGGAAACTCTAACAAAATTTTCTAAATGTATTTATGAACATCTGTATTCTATTCAAGTTAAAGACAACAGTAATGCCTTGTATAAACATTCCACAATTTGTGCATTTTGTGGAAGGTTGGGTGCCGGGCTGGCAACTCGACACCGTAAAACTCCACTGCCAATCATGAGCAGACAGGTGATTTGCTGTGGCGACCCCTAACCGGGAAAAGCCAAAAGAAGAAGAAGAAGATTATCAAGTGATGATGTTGATAATGTTTTAAAAAGGAAGGAATTATACTGGCAAATTCTATTAAATTTGTCTGTAGCATATGGTATTAATGAGAATGTAAATAGAAAATGTATTATTAATGCTCATCCTTTGAGATGAATTATAATTGTAAGTGTATTAGAATACATGTGCTTTATGTACATATATATATATATATATATATATATATATATAGGTTCATAGGTAGGTACTAGGCTATCGGCCCAAGGGCCTAATTAAGCCTAGCCAACAAGGTTCCCTGGCTTACGCCACCCAAGAAAGTTATTTTCTTGTGCCCCTGTCGAGCAGAGCCACAGAAGTGATCCCCAGGGTGTATTTCCTATTTCTCAAACACTCATCAAGATTTTTCTTGAAGAGTGCAAATGAAGAACTTTGCTTGACATAGATGGGTAGCTTGTTCCAGAGTATGGGAAGTTTCTGGTTCAGGAACCTATCCCTCCAGCATGTCCTGTTTATTGTGGTGAGAAGGTTTAGGTCCCTAGAGCATGTAGCTTGGAGGGATTGTGACTTCTTTAGGTGTAGCATGTCCAACAGCTCTGGGTTTGACATAGCTTTATATGTTAGGCAGAGATTATATCGGAGTAGGTGATATGCTACGGAGTAAAGCTAGAGTTTTTTGAGATGGTCAGTGTAGAACATCTGTTTAGGCCAGTAATCCTCTTTGTGAGGTACTTCTGTGGCCTTTCCAGCAGCTGCAGATGTCTTGTGAGGTACATTCCAAGTAATATATACATATTACATACATATAAAATATATATGTAATATATACATATATATTTTATATATGTATAAAAAATGTGTGTGTGTGTGTGTGTGTGTTTTAAGTCAATGGTTTTGACTGTTTTTATAGGTTCGTAGATGTTTTTTTAAGTCTAGCCATGCTTCCCAAATCTCTGACAAGTTCTGGTACTTTTGATAAGTGTAAGCAGGGGCTTGGGAGATGAAACATTTACAAGCAGGAGCCTGGGAGATGAACCATTTACAGACTGCCTGTGTCAGTTAGAGACGTATGTACCAAACCAAGGATGAATTTCCTGTTCCCCATCTAGTTTCCCAAGTTACATTTAAATTAGGGAAGAACCCTGATTCACATGGATGGAGGGACTGTTCTGGAGAAGGAGTAGTCTCTGGAATACATACCTGTCTCTTCAGCAGGTCCTATTTATATCACAGGCAAGGTTTAAGTCTTTAGAATGGTAATTATGGTGCTGTTTGTTATGTGGATATGCAGGAGGTCCATCAGAGTGAAGTCTGACAATGCCTTCTATGCCAGGCATATATCTTCCCTCAACAGCCTGTAGAAGACAGAGTACAAGGATAGGGCCTTGATGCTGTCTGCATAAGAAGTGTTACTTATGCCCTGTATTCTTTTGGATATGCCTGGTTAGGTACATGCCAAATGGGGGCATTGTATTCAATGATAGGTCTGACGGATGCTAAATACAGAGGAACAATGACTTCCTTGGACTTAGAGCCCATAGCTTTGTTTATAAGTTGCACAATATAGAATGATTTCTTCAGTACTGTAGACACGTGATGGTCAAAGGCTAGAGTACTGCATATGTGTGTACCCAAGTCCTTAACTACCAGGTCAGCTCTTAGGGGTATTTTGTCAATATGATAGTTACCAGGGGTGGATGACTTCCTGAAGGATACTATTATGCTTTCTTGGCATTTAGTTTTATCATGGCACTGGCACCATTTGTTTGTCTGTGTCAGCCCTTCCTGGAGAACATTCAATAACAGCTCCTAATTTGCTGTTATCTGCAGGTTTAGTCAGTCAGTGGCAATTAATGTTGGTTTTGACTTCAGAGAAATAAATGCCAAAAAGGGGCGGTCCCAGGACTGATCCCTGAGGGATTTCACTTGTGGCTGGCTTCTTTGTAGAGCTGGACTCCACAATTCTAACTTTCTAGGTCCTGTCTGTGAGCCAACTAGCTATCCATTGGTTTACATAAGGGTTTGTTCCTAACCCCTTAAGTTTGTCAGCAATGCCTGAGTGGGGTACTGTGTCAAATGCTTGGCCAGGTCAAGGTAGGCAGTGTAAACCATTTTGCTCTCATCCATTGCTTTGCTGACCTTCTCAAAGAAGTCCACCTGCCCTTGATGAAACCAAATTGAGTTGGGTCCAGTGTCTGGCGGTTTCCTGTGTCATTACTGATCATTTTCATGATAATTCTTATCATGACTTTGCTTATCAGATTAGTGAGACTTATGAGTCTGTAGTTTCCAGGCTGTGTAGATGGCCCACCTTTGTTTGCAGAGGGAAGACTGTTGCTGTTCTCCAGTCATAAGACAGAAAGCTTGTTTGGAGGCTACAGTTAAATAGTAGTGCCAGGCGGCCTGATGGATCATGTTTCATGCTATTTAGGCATCCTGGGATATTGTCTGGGGCCATTGATGCAGAGCTCTTGGCCTTATTGAGAGAATTAAGGACCTGTACCCTAGTGATAATAGGGGGAATTATATTTGATGTATTTCCTGAGGGTTTATGTTTAACTAGCGAATAACATTTCCATTAAACAGCTAAACCCTAACCATCGAATGTTCATTCAACGAATGTTCATTTTTTCACCAGGGAAAGTAAGTAGTTAACCAACACTTCCCAGTCTTGCAAAATGCAGCATTTCAGACCTACCCAGGTGGAGGTTCTTCACCCCTCACACCCCACTAACTGTATATTCCAACTCCGAGACCACACTGCAGTGGGGAAAAGGGCAGACAGGGAAGTGTTGGCCAACTATTTACTGTCCTGTTCGCTGAAATGAACGTTTGCTGAATGAACATTTGATGGTTAGGGTTCAATGTTTAGCCAGTCAATGGAAATGTTATTCAATGTTTAAACATAGTCCCATTTCTTGAAGGAAGTTTGATAGGGAGAGATGGGTAAAGTTGGAAATGAATTTGTTGGCCAACAGGTTTGCTATATCTTCTGGCTCAGTATAGGTGGCTCCATTTGCAATGAGCTCTGTACACAATTGTGTATTGCCGTTGAGGTTGCAGACAAAGCTAAAGAATGCCTTGTGGTTGTCCTTGGCTTGGGAGGCCAAATTTACCTCAAAATTGGCTTTGGTAGACTTTATTTGTCCTCTGAGTTGTTAGTTTAGTTTGATAAGAGTGCTTTTATCCTCCTGGGTGCTATGCCTCCCAGTTTTGCCATGATTGCCTTCCTTCTGTTATACAGCCTATTGAGGTTGTGATTCCATCAGGGTAGCTTATTTTTGGAGTTAGTTCTTTACATCTTCCTTGTAGAAACAGCTGCTTCTGTATAGCTAATAACATACTTGTGTAGGGTTTCTGTGAACAGTTCTGTGTGGGCAGCAGTGTTCTCAGGGTTTACATGGCATGAAATGTTGACAGGTTATCACTTAATAGTAGGAAGTTAGCCTTAGAGTAGTTCCTGAATATTCTGAGCTTAGCTGGGGTTCTAGGCTTTATTTTTACTTCAAAGGAGACCATTTTGTGGTCTGACCTTACAAAAGAAGACATTACACTAGGGGTTGTGCGGTACTCTCCCATATTAGTGAAAACCAGACCCAGTATGGTTGTACCCTTTCTTGGTGTACTGACAATCTGGTCCAGGGAGTTTGTGTTTACAGAATCCAGGAATCTCTCTGTCTGTACGTTTGGTGTTGTGTATGATTCTCAGTTAATAGTAGGTTAATTAAAGTCACCCATGAATATGGTATTGAGTTGGATGGTGAGCGTTTCCAATAAGTTTAAATACATGATATGGGTTTCCTGAGTAATAGAGGGGGACCTATAGCTTGCAAGGAAGCAGTCTTGGATTTCATCTGTGGTGATTTGAAAGTGGAGAAGCTCAAATGCATTGTCCTTTTTGACCAGCTTTGAGGTATATTTATTGTTGATGTAAATCGAGACACCTCCACCTTTAGTCACTGTCTGTGTAGTAGTTAGTCTAAATGTGTGGAAGGTATTATAACCCTGCACTGTCAGTGTGCTCTCCATGGCTTTAAACCATGCCTCAGTAATTGCACAGATATCAGCATTCTGTAGGGTTATGAGAGCTTCTACAGAGTATAGTTTTTTGTTTAGACTCCTAGCACTGAGCAGTAACACCTTTAGATATTCTTGGTTTTGGTTTGCTGTGTTGGAAGTACTTTCAGTTTGGCATTGCCTAAAAAAGACACTATAGGACAAGACAATGTTTTATCTAATATTCGAAAATCTAGAGGGGAGAGGTGCTGACTATTCCTGACAAAGCAGCATGGTCTGTTGACCATCTCCTTCCATGCTGACAAATATTGCACCCCCCTTAGAATGACACCAGAAACTAAGGCAATTATTAAAGTCAGTCATCGTTTGTTCATATTGTGACATCATCCTTGGAGAAGGTAAAATGCTGCTCAGTGCTAAGCTCATACCAACCTGGGGCACATATTCTGAGAGCTCCATGATGTCTCTCTTCATATAGGCTACTCACTTGTGTTTGCTGTATAAGTTTTTTTAAGAAGAAAAATGACATAATCATCAGCAGTGTGTACACAGGTAGCATAATAGTGAATAAGCAGTGAATAGTTCACTGTGCTGTAGATGTGAATATGCAAGCCCCACATTATTGAATGAAACCTGAGCCCCTAAGGAGAGTCCCACTCCATATATCAAACATGGACCTAACTACTTTTCATTCTTCGTAACAAGGATATACATTGGAATGTTTATTTTAATCTTTCCAATAACATATTATTAGAAGTACAGTATCAATTTAAATTTAAAACAATCATCCCAGTTGCTGACAGCAGTATTTTACTTGGAAACAGTGGTCTTTGAACTGAATTGGTCTTAGAGGACACAGTAGTTTTGGAAAAAAAAGCTACCCAGAGTAAAAAAAAATCTAGCAGATGTGTAGAATATGTACTTTTACAATGAACTATGAATGAAAGAAGTATTGGTTTTGGAAGCTTTTTTTTTTTCCTTTTTTGTTTCAGTAGATACCTTCTGTTTAGTTATTGTTTTAAATGTGAATATGGGGAATGAAGGAATAGCCTATTAAAATTAAAAGATGATGTAACATAAGAAAGGTACAACTAATGTAACATATGGTTAAAATGCATGCCTTAACTTTTTAACATCATCTTGCACTAAATAAGTCTATACATTGTCAAGTTGGTTGAATTCTGGATCATTTACAAAGTTGTTGGGCTGTTGTTCATAGTCTCCCAAAATGGTTGCACTTCTTCTTCTTTCGGCTTTTCCCGGTTAGGGGTCGCCACAGCGGATCACCTGTCCGCTCATGATTGGCAGTGGAGTTTTTACAGTGTCGAGTTGCAAGCCCAGCACCCAACCTTCCACAGAAGGCACACACACACACACACACACACACACACACACACACACACACACACACACACACACACACACACACACACACACACACTCACTCACACCTAGGGCCAAATTAGAGTGTCCAATCCACCTGCAGCATGTCTTTGGGATGTGGGAGGAAACCGGAGCACCCAGAGGAAACCCACACGACCACAGGGAGGACATGCAGACTCCACACAGAAGGCACCCCAGCCGAGGATTGAACTGGAGAACCTCTTGCTGTGAGGCGACAATGCTAACCACTGCACTACCATGGCCGCCCATTCCCAAAATGGTTGCACAATTTCCTAAAATGATCAGTCACACTTTCAGTATTTTGATTTCACTTTAAAGCAACAATTTATGAAAAACTTTAAACAATGTGTGAACAATGCTGTTGTGTGTTACCTACCATCCTTAATATTTTACATTTAGTGGTACTAATATAAGACACTGTAACCCTGGAGGCAAAGAATATGACATGTCTGGAATTGTTTCCTTGCCTCCTGACAGTCAATGATTGTACTGTGGTTTTCCTTAAAAAGTGATGACACACAACATGCCATATTTCCTGCTAATCACAGCAGTATAGGAATTCTATACATAAACCAAAGTCATGGAATTTGTCAGGAGATAAAAGTTTTAACTTCCATTTGTTACCCAGTCTGTTATCTGTTCTTCCACCTTCACTCGATTTCCTGAATAATTAATTGTGATTATCTCATGACTTTCAGGGCTTTTCATATCTATTTGTCCAAAGAATTGTCAGCAACATTTTTTTTATCTCTTCTGAATTTACCATCACATCAAATTCCAATTCTGTCCCCTTTCTCTCTGAAAGTTTTTCTCTCATGCATTGTTTTCTTTGAGTCCCACCACAATGCTGAACCTTTAGCCAAGTCTTGTTACATCAGTCCTGCATGGACATACTGCAGCCATTGTGGCTTTTTTGGCTCTGTTCCAGATAACATGGTGTACAGTGTATACACTGATGTTAATATGTGCTGAAGACAACCACCAAGCACCCTTACCTCCTTCAGCTGATATGCCATGTATACTTTTTATCCAGTGCTGGGATCTGCATGGCCTAGAAAGTCTTGTTTCCATGTCCTACAGAAGGAAGACTGTTTATTAGATGCCAAAATCCTATCCTTTGGTTGGCTAAACTACAGTACTGTTGGTACCTGAGGAGGTCTTGCCTCTATGACAGTAGTCTGGCCTTTGTTTCAGTTAGCTTTATGTAAAGGCTTGTTATCATACCCCCATTTCTCTATGTAGTGCATATTTACCATTATAACAGTGACACAGACTGTCATAATAGATAAAGACTAATTGTCCCACACTGCCTGACTTTCATCTTTCTGAACAGATGAACTCCAGTTCCTATTTAAATGGTGCTTTTTACTGCTTGCATCCAAGTAGAATTGCTTTGTGATTTCTACCAGTTTCTAAGTCAAACATTTTCTGAGAAAAGCTGTTCTTGGTCTACATCTGTAACCTTATTCATAAAAAAAATTTCCTTTTATCACCTGTGATATTCCTATCCTCATTTTATTTTCAGATCATGCCCGTTCTTCTCTTGCATCTCCTCCTCTAAAACTTACTGCCAGCTTTAACCTTGCTAATTCATTTGATGGACGTCACTAGTTCTATCATGTCACCTCATTACCCTTTTCTTTTAGACTGTACATGGTAAGATCTATGTTTCTGCTGTAGATTCTAAACCTTAGGACTTTAGGATAAGGTCTGTAAATTTAATTTGTTTTGTTATTTCTTAGGCTTGTAATACTCTGCAGACTGATTTACCTGTGAATATTAACTCACCCACTGTGTCAATGTAATATTTACTTTGCTACCTTCTAATTATACTCTATATGTCCTGATATTTGCATTTACTTTGTTCTTATATGGCATTCTGTAAATCTTTGACGGTGATGTAAACTGTACTTCATGATGTTAGCATCTAATTTGTTTCTAGAACTGTTGCCCTATGAGCCCTTGTAGTGACTGAATCAGGTCTGCCAACCAGCCCACCTACCCAGTTTGTCAAATGTAATAAATAAATAAATAAACTGTACGTAATACTTGGGATGTGGTCTCACAGCCTGCTTATATAGAGGAAGAATAGCTTTTCATTATCTGGTAATAATGGTTGCCGCTCTCCTTCCCAGATTCCTCAGTGCCTTCACAAATTGACTACCCATCATTAGGTTACCATAGTTAATTGTGCAAAGGTCCTTTTCCATTTTTGTTGTTGTTGTGGATCTCAGCTCTTGTTAGGTAGTCTTCCACTGTGTTTTTATTAGGCAAGCATGCTGCTTTGTACTTCACTGCAATGAGTCGAAGCAGACGTAGGTTTGAAAAGCCCTCTGTCTTCATAAGGTCACTTCTCATACAATTTATCCTACATTCCATAACAAATATTTTAGTGATGTTTTTGCAACTGCAAATAAACATGCCTGTTCCTTTAGGTGTACTACTGTGTCATCTGTTTAGATATTGAAGCAGGTTTGTTTGCAAAACTCAGCTCTCAACTGTAAACCACCTGTAATGTTTCTATTTCACAGTAGGTTGCATTTAGTATTTATACTCTGACTGCTGCCCTGTTGTTGTGGTTTAACCAGGAGTACCATATTTCTATTCTGCATATAAAGCCACTACTCCTAAATAACAACGCTTCAGTCAAAAGCTCACACTTTTTAGTGCTTTTACACCATTTAATTATTGAGACTTACCTAAAAATAATAACACAATGAAAAGTTTAAGTATTAAACAGTCACATGTACAAAATAGTCAGGTTAACATAGCAATTTGAAATGTAAACACAATAACTTAAAGTTCAAACAGTCTAAAATCATACTACAGAACACACATATTAATGTAAATATCAGAAAAAAAACTCTACAAACCTTCTACTTCCATTTCCTTAATGGTCTTAATTTCAACAAGCACTTTATCTTAATCTGGTCAATGAGTCCCATTAGTTTATCAGTATTAAGTCTTATCTGCCTCCCTAACTCTTTGTGCTCCAAAAGAGTGGCAGTATCACCACCTCTTGTGCCACCTTGGACTGATTCCAAAACAAAATCAAAAACCTCTTAAAATGCATGCTGTCTGTCTGTGTAAAACATTAGTATTAACCTTAGTTTAATGGCTTGCAGATGTTCATGCATTCTGTTATACAATTGTCTGTCTCTCTGGTATAAAAACTTCCACATGAAATGCACAAGCAACATAAGCCACTCTTTCTGTACCACTATTAAAGTCTCTGTTGACTTTAAAACTTTGAGTGGCAGAAGAGATAAGTAAATTGAGATTTTTGTTAAGAAATTTACTGTACAAGTACTATATGTACCATAATTTATATCAGATGCTGTAATTGTGGTGGTATATTCTAATATAGTCTTAATATTAGCCTCCCTATTTTAAATAAACATGGAAGCGTCTCCCGGTACAGCATATACTTCATTATTCCCCCGACTGACCTTCCAATTACTTCTAGTAATTTTTTTCAGTATACTTTGATTTAACAGAATAAGTAACTGAACGTGCCAAACTGTAATTTTTGTTTTGCAAGTCGTTTTGAAACATCATCTTTTCCCCTTTGAGAATAGGTTTAAAGATAGTATTCCTTTAAACAGGGGCGGCTCGTGCTATAAGACTGCAGGAATGCAGCCCTCCCACCTAGAAAAACCAAAAGAAAAAACTGTGAAACAAGAAAAGAAACAAACAAAAAAAAAATAAAAAATCAAGAGTCCCGACTACTCCGCGCATGAGCGGACACATTGGGGAACTCAGACTGCCTTTGTCAGCAGTCCAGATACAGAAGAAGAGATACCCAGGAATCTGTGCGGTGAGATACCCAGGAATCTGTGCGGTGACGACCGCACAGAACAGAGGAGCTCTGGACTGCTTCAGCTGCAGGCAGAACCAATGAGGACTGAGGGGTGAGCACTTGTGGGGATTTCACTGATGCACGTGCTTCGTTCATGAATTGTACTGCTGCTTTAGATGTGGAAATGGTCGCTGGCTGGATACATGTGTGTGTAAAGGCTTCGTGACTTGGATTGTACTGCTGCTTCATGAAACGGCTGGACAAATTTTTTACAGCAGGTAGGTGTGGAAACGGTTGGTCGGTGTGTGTGTGTGTGTGTGTGTGTGTGTGTGTGTGATGCCCCAGTTGCTATATACTGGTAGCTAGAGAGAACAAATGGTGGTGGGTAGAGATACTGAGGTTTGAAACCTGCATCTTGGATGCAGGTGGCAAGGACCTGAACTCCCAATCCACCACCATTTGTAAAAAAATTTGCAGATTTTTGCCTCATATTTGTTCTGTTCCTCATAAAAGCTGTGGTTTCTCTATCTACATTTTTCCTTGCAAAGTCTGTAGTGCAGTGGTGCACTGGCAGCATTGCTGCCTGACAGCTGCAGGTTCTCTGGTTTGATTCTTGGCTGGGGTGCCTTCTGTGTGGAGTCTGCATGTCCTCCCATCTTACAAAGATGTGTCTGGAGTTTCTCCCTGCTCTTCTGAAAATTGTCTTTTGTTCCAAGTCAGATTAGTTTCCTGGTTAAATGTTTAAAAATAACAGGCATTTGAATTTCAGATTTCAGATTTTTCAGAAAGTACATGGTAACACAAAACCATTTATTCTTGCAGTTGTCTAAGTTTATAACATGGATATTTGAAATTTGTCCCTATTTTTGGGACTGTATTCCCCCATTATTGGCTTCGTCCAGGTAGTTTGTGCTAAGGTTGAGAGCTATCTATGGTGAGAACTGAATTCACTGAATGTTTGGGAGCTGTATTCCTCTCATTACTGGCTTTGTCCACATGTTTTTTGCTAAGAGGTTGAGAGCTATGGTGAGAACTGAATTCACTGAATATGTTTGGGGGTTATATTCCCCCCTTATTGGCTTTGTTCAGGTGTTTTGTGCTAAGAAGTTGACAGCTATGGTGGGAACTGAATTCACTAAATGGTAGCCATTTAACTTTGTCTTCCTCTCTTTCACAAAACAGCTGATTTGGCATAGTGGTATGTTTCTCTGATTGTTTTGCACAGGGTCCCCTGGGTTAAAGACGTGGCAGTGAAATGTATGGTGGTAACACAGCATTTTATTCTCGCAACTTTCCAACATTATGCAAGCAATGTTTAAAATGTGTCCTGGTTTTTGGGCTTTTGTCCCCCACCCCCAATAAATTTCGGCTTTTTCCAGATTTCTTGTGCTGCAAAGTTCAAAGATACAACTGCGTGTCAAGTAGATTTTACAAGGAGCTGAGAACTGCAGGGGAACAAAACTTTAGTGCTGCTTATTCTGAGTCTGCTTGCATTGTTAATAGCACAACAGGTAGTATACTTGCTTTTGATGCAGAAGGCTGTGGGTTCTACTCCCACAGTAAATAGATGCATTGCTGATACTGTACTGTGTTGTAAAGCGGGTGGATGCTGCAGTCCTTTTTGGCGAAGATACCTAGCGTAGTAACTATGAACCTGTTATCAGTTTGCCATACAGTCCCAATTGCGATATTACTAGCTTATCATTTTTTTAATGCATGCAACATAGGCAATTTATTCCTCAAGGGCAACAGGCACTTTATTTGTAGATGAATAAACAATGACATATAAAGTTGTTTGCTAGCAGCAACCTCTTCATCATTACAGATTTCTTTAATGTGGAATTATTTAGATGACTTTTACTACTTCAGAGATTGTGCATATTTACTGATACTGGTGGACTGTAGAAGGTTGAGTAGACTTTTATGATGGAAATGTTCTGAATTGGGTAGTTTTGTCATTGGTGCATGCATTTTGTTTCATTGTTTACTGGAAAAATGTTCAAAACAATAAATTTAAAATGCCCAATAACAACTGTACTGTATTGTACAAGGAACAAAATTTAATACAATTGGGAAGGTGTATCAAAGAGCATGTGTATGTTTCGTGTTCAAGGGGCCTATGATTTGAAAAGAGCCCAAAAGGGGCCTATGATTTGTAAACAGCCCAAAGTTCATCTTTAACTGCCACTGGCAAAATGTATTTTCTTTGAATGTGGGTTTCAATGTTGTTTCAATGCATGTGAGTTTCAAGGGCAGAGAAGTTTTAATGCTAAGTCTGTTTTCATTGTGAATTTGCATTTCTTTGTTTAGCAGATATCTATTGGGGTTTGTGCTGCAAAAAGGCAAAATAAAACTTTCAAATGAAATCCAAATCATCGCAGAAGTAAAGCAGTATACACATTACAATGTTTATGGTAAATGGGGCAAAATAACCAAGGAATGGGACATTGGAATGGTTGCAGGGGGGAGGCTCCAATCGACCATGATTTTGAGAGGGGAAGGGCAGCAAACTCAGACAGCCCCGGTTGAACTATACCTCTCAGCTGTCCATATTTTTGCAGAATGAATAGATATTTGCTTCTTATTTTTGGTTTTTTCCTCATAAAATGTGCTGTTTTCTGGCAAATCATTTAGGAATGAAGTCACTAAATGACAGACATTGAGTTTGACATCATAACCTTCAGAAAAATGCATGCTAAAGCAAGACCTGTTATTCTATCAACTGTCTTAAGTTTATACAAGAGCAATTTTTAGTAGTGTTTGTATGTTCCCCCAATATATTTGGCCTTGTCCAGGTTGAGAGGTATGTGCAAATAAATTGCTTTATAGAATTAGGCATATCCAAACCTTTCAACTGTCCCAGATTTTGGCTCAAAATGTTGCTCTTCCCATAATAATCACTCTGCAAAATGGCAATTTTGGAAGAAAACATGGAGGGTTTACAATTAATAAATAACTGTAATAATCAATTATAGATTACTTTTATTTCAGAAATGTATGTAGATTCTTTTATTTTGTCAGCTGCTCAAGTTAGCAGTACTAATATTAAAAAGTGTCCCTTCTTTGATAGGTTCCCAGCTGTATCGTGTGGCTATTTTATATTTTTGCATCACATTTTTGGTCCATTTTTCATAACATTATGGGTTTTTTTGGCAAATTAATGGCAAATCATTAAAGACTGAAGTTAGAAAATAATGAAAGACATTTGAGTTTTAGATTTCGTACCTTTCAGAAAATTCATACTAATGCAAGACCTACTATTCTATTATCTTTCTAAGTTTATAAGAGCAATATTTAAAAATTGTCCTTATTTTTGGGCCTTTGTCCCACTTCTATATACGGCTTTGTCCAGATTTCTTGCTCTGAGGTTGAGAGGTATGACAAATGTGTCAGGACCATCGCAGTCAACCAAAGACATTTCAAATTGTGACAAACTTGTTGCACCCCACTCCCCCATGTAGTGACTCTGGATGTGTCCAAATAAGGCAAGGAGCAGTTATGCAGTGTAAATGTGCAGATTATCCCCCCCCCCCCCCATCCAAGGTAAACACAAGTACTACAGTGGCTTTTCATCTGTCATTGATTTTGCAGAATGTTCTGGTTTCTGTCATATTTTTATACTGTTGATTTATGCTTATTATTATTCAGAAAGTGCTTTTTGCTCTGTGTTTAAGTAGCAGTGCTTTAATGACCATCAGGTAAGCTTTTCTGATATTGTAAGATTCAAGTAAGTTTTAATAAGCAGTATTGCCAACATTGAAAGCCTTTCTATTGTTGCCATGCAGAGAATACTTACATAACTAGATAACGTATAAGCCTTGGGTATTGAAATGCATATGACAGTATTTGTAATAAAGGACAGGATAACATTATGTTAAGCTCATTACAGGCTTTACCTGCAAACTAAACAGATTGCCAATCTATCATGTGTGGTCCATATCCTGTGCAGTAATCCTTTAAGCAATATATGTTGAGCTTGTTTCTTGTTTGCTTTTCATTTTTTAATTTGATCATGTTTTCCCCATGAAACAAGTAGATAGTTGTTGTCAGGCAGCAGGTCTTTTTTGGATAAGAAACATTTTTACAAGTGGGGGTATCACAGAGATTGCTACTTTCAGCATGTTACTTGGTACTTTAATAAAGCTGAATATAAATTATAATTAGAACTGGAGTGCAAGGAGAAGTGATTTGAGTTAAGTGCTGCTTGTTTTTCATATACTTGATTTTGACTGGCATTCCAGTAATGTATTTAAAAAGTAATTTATTTTTTCATGCCTCACATCCTTTTTGTTTCCATCTAGATATTAAGTAAGCTGTCATGCAGCCAATGGATTGAAATATTTTTTTTTCTTCTACACTTCATTTTGTCTTGATTGGACTCTCATAATGATGATTTGGCACCCAGGGCAGCATATTTAATTAAAGTTACAGTTTTTGTGGTTTTGAGCATAGCTCCTCCCCTTTCTAGTTGGTCACACCCATTTCCATTTACCCCACCCATTCAGCTGTCTCCTGCAGCCCCCCTTTGATTTGAAGTCACCAGCAGCCAGCCACTGCCTTTAAATGGTTCACAATGCAAAATGTCTTTAACGTAATCACAGCTGTACCCCCAAATAATAAGCATATGTTCTATTGATTGAATTTAATTAAGGTACACTATCATCTGTTTTCAGTCTTGAAAACATAATGACCTGCTCTTAATGTTTGCATATGTGGATGTCTGCTACTTATTTGTAAATATATATTAACAAGCATAGCCTACCAGGCATTTTTGAATGTAAAGTGTTATCCACAACATGAATCTCAACACTCGGGGAAATAATCTTTCCTCCAGCTCTTTCTTGATTAACTTAGAAGGACTGTGCTTAGGAATACAGGGCTCTGAAGAAGAATGTGCTTATTTGATGTTTAATGCTTTTATATTGCAACTTTCCTTACATTATAACATATACAAACCTTTAGTGCACAGATGTGTGAATCCATGGTCCCTTCCGCCACTTTCCTGCTGCAGTCCATATCAACCAGAGACTGGCATTTTTGAAACAAAGTGACTTTGAAGGCAACAACAAACAATAACCAGTCAGAAAATCTGAATGGTTTACAGATAATACAATGAGAAAATAGTATATTTAGCAGATATGGAGACAAAAAAGTGATTTTTATTATTTTTATTAACAAAACAAGGATCCTTACAGGAAACTAGTAGCAGTATAGATGTCTATAATGGTAAGGCTGAGCCTGTAATATGATTGCAAAGATTTTTTTTGTCACCAAGGGGTCCCTTTTTGACAGTGTTAGCAAATGTGAGACTATGACTTTCTTAGGCCGTAACCATGCATGCCTGCAATGCTTTTGCTACAAATTGTTTCCATCCAAATGTACCTGGGGTTCAGTAAACAGAATGAAGCATCTTTTGTTGTATCAATCAAACATCTGAGAAATACACACTTTTTAATGAGATTTCCATAATTAAACTTTTTTTATTCCATCTAGCAAAAAGTGTATTCATAATAATTTGCACAGATCTAAGTCTACACCTTCAGCAGAGTTTTGGTAAAAGATCCTTTAAATCAATCAAAAGTTTCAGACAGTACGTTTGGATCCTTGTGAGATCTTGTAAAGCCAATCCTTGCCAACAAGGATAAATTATCGTATTTATCGCAACACTACTAGTATTTAGCTGAGTAATGTTACCTGTTTAACTGGAAATAATTCAATAGTCTCTATCAGTGTTAAATTTGAAATAAAGCTGCCAACACTTGTCTCTCATCAAGGGAAAGGGTGACCCCTTATGAATTAATTTGTCATTTCTGGCTAAGGAAAACAAGAGGAATAGCTAGAGGACATGGAGGCATACGTTTGTTACTGTTGAAATCTGGGTAAGCCAACTAAGATTAAGCAACTTAATTGTACACTTTTGGATCTGGAACCTGGAAACTTGCAGAGCTACTTTCTCTTATTAATGTGTACCAAATACTTCTTGGTGACCCTTTTATCAAATCAATGTTTACCGGATTGCAGGACATTTAGAATACATTTTAGAAACCAGAAAAATGTGTTTTAGCAAAAAAAAGAAAATCCATTCTGACAACTGCATTTTTGAAAAGTTAAATTTGTCTGTTAATAACACAGGAAGATGTCAGTGTTGAGCTGATTTCAAAATCTTTTATGTATAAAACATGTTTTCCATGCTGATGAGTATGTCTTTATAGTTTGTCAAGCCTAGATAATGTATGGTGTCTGAGAAAGGTTTCCTGTGTAATAATTTTGCAGTGGAAGAATGTTCATTATTTTGATTTTTTTTAATTATTAGTCCTAGTTCTTGTATTCTCATAGTTTATGTTGCAAATTCATAAGTTAAGGGATTGCTGGTTCCCTATTATAAGACCGAAGACGCATTCCTTCGAAAGTGTCTTTGTCAAACTGAAAAGCCTGAAATGGCAAAATATCAAAGCGGCTTTTGATCAAATTCTTTCCATGGGAAAGAATTTGCTTGGCTGCTTCATTACTTTGCTGTTTTCAGCACTGTAGTGCGGTCTCGGAGTTGGTATATTTAAGTAGGGGGGTGTGGGGGGTGCAGTAATGTGTAAAGTGTTTTTTTTTTTTTGTTGGAACAGCGATTTTTTTCCCTAGGAAAAAAATTGCTGTTCTGACAGTTTGAAATTGTAAGCTTTCCCTTACATGGGGTCGATTAATCACCGCTCATTTTTTTAAGCATTCGGTGATCTAATATAGACCCGGGGTTGCTCTGTATTAGCAGTGGTTAACACTCTGTCATCTGCATATGCAAAATATTCTAAATATTCTAAACTTAAATTCTTAATCAGAAATGAAGAAATATTAGGGTTATTCTTTATTGTTGCAAAAATGGATTTATAGATAATACTAAAGGTATGGAGGAAAGGGGGCACTCCCACCTTACTCCATCCAGGCTGTTCTACTTCATGACTCATTTCATCTCATTAGCACAAACAAAAAAGGAGAGTAAT
The DNA here is from genome assembly GCF_019279795.1 of Protopterus annectens. Classification (NCBI taxonomy): domain Eukaryota; kingdom Metazoa; phylum Chordata; order Ceratodontiformes; family Protopteridae; genus Protopterus; species Protopterus annectens. Next base: position 1,538,905,184 of record NC_056737.1, read on the forward strand.
GGAAAATAGTTAAAAGGAATGCATCATTTATGAAGAAAAGTCGTAATAAAATCCCAGGCTGTCAAAGGCCTTACCAGTGTCTAAATCCATATTGTAGTCTGAAGGATGGTGTTGAATATGCAGCAACAACGTTGGCTGGAGAATGTAAGTAACTAAACTCATATCTTTATTATCCCTAAATCTAAACTGATTTTGGTTGAGAAAGTTTGGTAAATAAGTTATAAGTTGATTACTACTTACTTGGCTACTGCAAGAGCTATATACACTTTTTGGATGATATTTTTTTTTCTGGGATGGACTAGAAGGAAAAACTGATGAGTTATTAAAGATAGTGGTCTAAAGGCCTTTAAGGCTGAAATTTATAGGAAACCTACATACTCTAATAGCTTTTCACATTTTGATAGTTCACACCCTTACAAACAGAAAAAGTTGTAGTAAAGGGACAGTTTGTAAGGGCTGCTTGTATGGTGTCATCCTTTGAAGCATTCTTAAATGAATGTGATGTCTTGAAGAGTATGTTTTTATAAAGGGGATATCCTGGTCACTTGATTAATGAAATTATGGTAGAAGTAATCAATAAAAGGGAGAGAGGCTATGTTAAACCCCTCTTATGTGATAAAACAGAAAAAAATAATGACACTGAGCATGCAACTAATCGTAATTTAAACCCATATATGAATAATAACATAATTAGTATGAATGATGGCGTAATAGAAGAAAGTGAAGTGAATGGAACACATTTTAAGAGTGCTTTTATAACATTGTTTAATAAATCAATTAAGATGGTTGTAGATGTTTTATATAAGAATTGGGTAGTAGTAGCAAATAATAAAGACATCAAACACTGTGTGGGTGAGAAACCAAATATTGTATATAGACGGGGCAGATGTCTTAAGAATATTTTGGAAACTAACCACAAAGGACAATTAAATGGTTATATGAGGAAATGTGGAGCTTGTAAATTTTGCCCCTATGACTTAAAAGGTTCCACTTTTGATATTAATAATATAAGAGTAAAAGTGAATAAGAAATATGATTGCAATACAGAGTGGGTAGTTTATTGTGCTTTCTCCACAACATGTCCTTGTTTTTATATTGGAAAAAACGAAAGAAAACAAAAAAATCGAATTTATGAACATCGTAGAGATATAAAACATAAAAAGGAAACCAATGCCCTAGCAAAACAGTAATGGAATTTAATAATCATATGTTTAAAATTACCATTATTGAAGTATTGGATGTGGGGTTAAGGGGTGGTCCGTGGACCCTTTATTTAGAAAGACAGGAAACTTTATGGCAACTGAAAACAAACACCACACAGTGGCCTGGTATAAATGATTCTTTATCAATTACTTGTTTTTTGAGATTAAAAGCATTAGAGAGAGAAAAATATAAAAAGGTTTTATTTACATAATTTTATTATTATATATTTATATTTGTGTATGCAAAAAGAATGTGTGTGTGTGTGTGTGTGTGTGTGTATATATTTATATACATATATATATATATATATATATATATATATATAAACATTTTTTGGGGTCTATATCAGACCAGCGAATGCTTAAAAAAGCGAACGCTGATTGATCGACCTTATGTAAGCGAAAGCTTACAATCTCGAACTGTCAGATCAGCGATTTTTTTCCTAGAGAAAAAAATCGCTGATTCAAAACAAATACACACAACACAAACACACCAAACAATCAGAAATCCACACACATACACCTAAAATCTGACACCTAACCCTACACTAAACTATGCACACACAACTAACTATCCACTTACCTTAACCCAAACCCTAACCCTAAGGTCCGTCACTATTGCACACACACCTCACCCGCTCCCTAACCCTAACTCACCTAAACCCGCCCTAACCCTCACATCCACACAATCGCACACATACCTAACCTGAGCCCTAACCCTAACTCACCTAACCCACCCTTACACTCACATCCACACAATCGCACACTTACCTGAATCTGACCCGTAACTTTCCACCACAGCACTAAAACTACCGAAGCAACAGAAACGGACAACCAAATTCTTTCCCTAGGAAAAAATTTGAGTTTCTGTTGCTTCGATATTTTTAACTTTCGTTAAAACAAGGTCGATCATTCAGCGTTCGCTTGTTTAAGCGTTAGCTGATCTAATATAGACCCCATTTTCTGATGTTTATACGTTGTAATTTTGAAAGATAGTGAAATTTTACTAGATGTTGTTTTTAAAGATGGCTACAAATGTATTCATTTTGTATCCTGATTTACTGGTGCTGACTGAATTTATGTAATCAGGGGGGCGTGTTCTTTTAGTATTTAAAAAAGAAGTTTTAAATTAACTATTTGTTCTGATGAAATTTCTGATTTGACAGAAACAAAAGCGCTAAACCTAATTTGTGATTTATTAAACTTGGATTTTGCTTTTGAACATTTTCACCTTTGGAGTACTTTTTGACTATTTTGGTTTTGTTTGTGCTTTTGGACTTTATATGTTGATTACTGGCTAAATGAACAAATATTTTATAATCAGAATTAAGTGAAGATATTGGACTGCAATTATCTATATGTTGAGGATCTTTGGTTTCAGAAAACACTTTATTTGGATGTTGTCTAGGTATCTTCAAACCTTGAAAATGTTTGTCAGTATGGGAGAAATTGTGACTGAAACTTTAAATTAGTTTAACAGCATGTCTGACCTGGGGATTTAGTTTTTGTAAAGCAAATATAATTTTGGCTACCCCTGTTTTAAGCATCACTTACTGTACATAAAATGTAGGAACATCCTTTGATTTATAATATTTGAACTGGTCCCTTAATTGTTGGCCATGGTGGTGCAGCGGTTAGCATTGTCGCCTCACAGCAAGAGGTTCTCCAGTTCAATTCTCAGCTGGAGCACCTTCTGTGTGGAGTCTGCATGTCCTCCCTGAGGTCGAGTCAGTTTTAAAGACATGCAGGTAGGTGCGTGTGTTTGTATGTGTGTGCCTTCAGTGAAGGTTGGGTGCCGAGCTGACAACTTGACACCATAAAAACTCCACTGCCAGTCAATCTGCGGACCGGTGATCTGCTGTGGTGACCCCTAACTTAGAAAAGCCAAAAGACATTGCTTTGAACTGGTCCTTTACTTAAGTGGAACTAAAAAGCTTGGTAAGTAAACTGCTCTTGATAATAGCTGCCTGATAAATCCAAGGCAGAAGTAATTGTTAATTGTGGTGTAGCATAGTGTAAGAATTTAGTGGAGTTTTTCTTTTCTTTCATGGTGGGAACTGAAAAAAAATATTCAAGAATAGTTTGCCTTTAAGTAAGTTGACTGGCTATAAACTAAACACAAACGGTTCTAGGTATTAAACATGATTTCTTTAACTGAAGAGCCAACTTGCCCTGAGAGATATGCATTTAATTTGTTAGTCTGTTACTAAATGCTCAACTGTCTTTAATTGTTCTGGTAAAAAAAAAATCCAGAAATGCCTTCTGTTTCTGATTAAATTTAACAGTTAAGCAATGTAGGCAAGGTGACACACCTACCTTAAAAGCAACCACTTATTAAACAACGTAACTATCCTATGCAATGTTTAGACCCTGATAATCTATTAATTTTGAATGAATATGATCATAATAAACATCAAAAACTTGATTTAAAATTCTTATCAATGGGGTCTCGTTTGAAAAATGATAAGATGTAATACTAAAGGTGTATGATCATAGCATGTTCAGAGTATATTCTAGAGCAACACTTTTTCTAATTTTCCTTCATAGCTGTGTGTGTGTGTGTGTGTGTGTGTGTGTGTGTGTGTGTGTGTGTTCTGTTCTAACAGTTCATTTGTGGACAGTATTTATAGGACATATATTCATTTGTTATGTAAAACTTGCTTGTGTGTAGGAGCTTTTTGTAGTTTTCTTTCACAGCACTGTGTTTATAGGGCTTTGCCCTAGGTAACAGAGCTTTGGGGGCATGTCTGCTGTTCAAACAGTTTATTTGTGGACAGTATTTATAGGACATATATTCACTTGTTATATAAAGCTTGCTTCTGTGTGTAGGAGCTTTTTCTAATTTTCTTACACAGCGTTGTGTGCTTATAGGGCTTTGCCCTAGGTAACAGAGATTTGGGGGCATGTCTACTGTTCTAACAGTTTGTGGCCAATGGTTAAGTAATTCCTTTTGTCACATTAAGCTTGCTTTTGTGTGCAGGAGTTTTTTTCACTTTTTTTCATCATGACCCATTCATAATTCTTTGTAATACATGTGGAGTTTTAGTTACCCAATAAACTGCAAATTTAAAAAAAGTGAGAGACCACAAAGTGCCTTAACAGGTATAAAAAGCTGTCAGTCATTGCTACACTAATGGCTAGCAGAAGCAAAGTGCATCTATTGTTAACCACTAACTTAAAAAAAATGTTTTGACACTGGGCCAGATTCATGAATGCCTACACTAAGTGTACGTAATCTATATTCAATAACACCCCTACCACATTTTTTTGTGCTGTCTGTTCACACAGAAAGGTTATACTAAGTGCACACATAGTCTACACTTTGTGGTAATCTTTATGAACCCCCCCTTGATATTTAAAGCTTTAAGAAAATCAATAAGAAAACTAAAATTAAAAGGAAGAAGCTGGGAGTTCTGCTTGCGTTGTCTGTTCACTCAGAACAGTGTGCATTTAGTGTACACTTAGTGTAGTTGTTCATGAATTCGGGGTTTGTGGCAGGGTGAAGTATAAAGTCTTTCTGCTTTTCCCAGTTAGGGGTTGCCACAGCGGAACTCCAGTCCGCTCATGATTGGCAGTGGATTTTTACGGTGCCGAATTGCCAGCCCAATGCCCAACCTTCAAAGAAGGCACGCTCATTCACGCTTACACCTACCTGCATGTCTTTAGCATCACTCGACCGCGGGGAGGACATGCAGACTCCACACAGAAGGCCCTCCAGCCGAGAATCGAATGGGAGAACCTCTTGCTGTGAGGCGACAACGCTAGCCGCTACACCACTGCGTGGCAGGGTGAAGTATGTAGCTTTCAAAATTCCCTGTGCAGTTCTATAGTACTGCATTACTCTGTGTAGCAGTACAAACCTCATTAATACAAAGGATCATATGTATGTCTTGCTATAAAAAGTTTGTTATAGGCAAGATTCTTACATATGAACCTTATGTAAATAAGGTTATTTTTTCCTTGATTTAGAGTTTAATGAGTATGATTCATGTGTTACATAAAAAATGCATCTTTTTAGGTGTTACTTTGGAGCACTAGCTGTTAAAACTGTTGCTTTATTTAAAGTGCTTTGATTTCTTATTGCTAATTCCTTTGAAACAGAAGACTGCAGCTAAACAGACCTGTAGAAGAGCAATATTTTTTTCCCAAAACACTGTGATTTCTCAATGCTTTTTGTAACTGAAGATGGCAGCTAAACAGAATGGCATTAAATATACTGATCCCAAGGATATTGCCAGTATCCTGGCAGATCGATTCAGTGCCAACTTCACCCCCCCTCTCACCCCCTAAATGGCCCATCTCAATACTGGAAGATTTCCAAATTCTGGTAATAACGGCCACACAGGTAGAAAGCGCACTCTCCAAAGCTAAGAATACAGCATGCATGGGACCAGATGACATCCCGGGCTGTGTACTACATGAACTACAATATGAACTGGCACCTCACCTAAGTGTCATGTTTAATCAGACCCTCACCTCAGGTTTCGTGCCCACTGAGTGGTGCACAGCTACAGTTATCCCACTCCACAAGGGGGGATCCACCGCCCCATCAGTCTGACGAGCCTGATCTGCAAGGCCATGGAACGTATTATCATGGAACTTAATAAACAAAGACATTGGAAACCTTAAAACACTGGACCCCACCCAGTTTGGGTTCGTGACAGGCCGATCTTATCTCCTGAACCTTATTGACTTCTTCGAATCAGTCTCCAGAGCCGTGGATAAGGGTAAGGCAGTCCACACAGTCTATCTGGACCTCGCCAAGGCCTTTGACACCATCCCCCACTCTGAAATCATAGATAAACTTACTAAGCTGGGCATTAATCCCTACATCACTCGATGGGTTGCCAACTGGCTTACTGACAGAACCCACACTGTAAAAGTAGCTGACTCCAAATCCAGCTCCAGACAAGTGACAAGTGGAGTACCTCAGGGTTCAGTCCTGGGAGCTCTCTTGTTTGGCATCTACTTCTCTGAAGTACAGGCCAACACTAAGGGACTGGCTAACAAAGTTTGCAGATGACTGCAAACTGGGAGCCATTATTGAATCCCCAAATAATGTGGATACTCTGCAAAAGGGCCTTACAGAAACAGATGCTTGGTGACAGAGCCATGGCTCAAGCTCACTGCCAAGAAATGTACAGTTATCCCCTTTGGGGAAAAAACATGTACCCGTGAATTATCACATAGGTGGCAGTACACTAAACACCGAAAGTGTGATAAGAGACTTAGGGACACAGGTGGACAGTGGTCTCACCTTCAATAACCACATCGCCACAACAGTCAGGAAATCCTTCTATGTGGCACACCTCATCACTAAGGGCTTTTCATCCAGAAAAAAGGAGGTCATTGTCCCACTGTACTCATCCCTCATTAGACCCATTATAGAGTACAACGCCCCATTTGGTATGTACCTCTCAAGACATCTGCAACAACTGGAAAGGCCGCAGAAATACCTCATTAAAAGAATCACAGGCCTAAAGCAGATGCCCTCTGCTGACCGCCTTAAAAAACTCCAGCTATACTCTGTCGCATATCGTCTACTCTGAGGCGATCTCTGCTTAACATACAAGGCCATGTCAAACCCAGAGCTGTTAGACATGCTACACTTAAAGAAATCCCAATCCCTCAGAGCCACACACTCGAGGGATCTAAATCTTGTCATCACAATAAACAAAACATGCTGGAGGGATAGGTTCCTGACTCAGAGACTCCCCAGACTCTGGAATAGACTGCCTATACATGTCAAGCAGAGTGCCTCTTTGGCCCTCTTCAAAAGGAACCTTGATGATTGGATGGGAGAAAGGAAATTCACCCCGGGGATCACGTCAGTCGCCCTGCTAGCAGAGGTCCAGGGAAGTAAATAGTATGGGAAGAAATAGCCAGGGAATTGTTATGGCTAGGCTTGTATAGGCCCTAGGGCCGATAGCCTCGTACCAACCTATGAGTAGAAAATTAATGATTGATTGATTTGCTGCAGTTATCTGAAAGTTTACTAATGAGCTCTGTAGTTTTCTAATAGGAAGCATTTTAGGTCATCAGATGTGTAGGCCCCGTGGTGTGAAAATGTTCATAGGTTCATAGGTAGGTACTAGGCTATCAGCCCAAGGGCCTATGCAAGCCTAGCCAACAAGGTTCCCTGGCTTACGCCACCCAAGAAAGTTATTTTCCTGTGCCACTGATGAGCAGACACACAGAAGTGATCCCCGGGGTGTATTTCCTATTTCCCATCCACTCATCAAGATTTTTCTTGAAGAGTGCTAATGAAGAACTTTGCTTGACATAGATGGGTAGCCTGTTCCAGAGTATGGGAAGTCTCTGGGATAGGAATCTATCCCTCCAGCATGTCCTATGTCTTGTGGTGACAAGGTTTAGGTCCCTAGAGCGTGTAGCTCGGAGGGATTGGGATTTCTTTAGGTGTAGCATGTCCAACAGCTCTGGGTTTGACATAGCTTTATATGTTAGACAGAGATCACCTCTGAGTAGGCGATATACTACGGAGTAAAGCTGGAGTTTTTTAAGGCGGTCAGTGTAGGGCATTTGTTTGAGTCCAGTAATCCTCTTTGTGAGGTACTTCTGTGGCCTTTCCAGCTGCTGCCGATGTCTTGTGAGGTACATTCCAAAAGGGGCGTTGTACTCTGTAATGGGTCTAATGAGTGATGAGTATTATGTATACCTTAGTTGATGGTGTATCCCTTTATTTTTTCTGAAATCCTATGAAATTTCAGCGTGCAGGCATTTCCTTCTTATTTTTTATTTACGCGTGTTTATTTTAAATGTCACTCTACTTATTGTTTCCTATAATTTAACAATTAAAGACACTCTATATATTTTTTTCTGTGCATAAGTTTTCTAAAATTGATTAAAGGGTGTGTTATGGGAAAGTGTGTAAAAAAGCCTGGTTCACTTACATGCCTTATTTACACATTAATGTTGCTTTGTGCCCTGAGTTTTGAAGACTGCACTCATTTTAGAAAGAAAATCATGACTAAGAACCCACAGATATTGCAAACATGTGAAAGCAGGAGTGGTACTCACAGAGCATCATTAGTGGAGCAACCCTTCTTCCATATGATTGCATGCAGCTGGTGTGTGGTTAAACACTCCTGACCACCAAAATGGTTTGCCATTTTTTCCCTTCATTGTTGCTCAGATGGATTTATTCTCTCTTTTTCTTTACTGCCTCATTTTTCTTTTTTATGTGTCTTTTCTTCCAACCACTTTCTCCTTTCTTCCTTCATACAAGCTGCAAAGTATATACAAATCTCCATAAGTATTCCATTCCCAGAGTCAGTTGCTGTTCACAGATTCACAGAAAGTGAGAAAGAAAGCAGACAGCCTCACAGATAATTTTGTTTTCAGAAATGTTTAATTAGAGAGCTTTCTGACATATCTTCTCTGTCTTAGGTTTTCTTATTCTCCCAGAGCAAAAAATGATGGAATATGGTTGCTGTTAGAAGAGTGGTGTATCTTTGTTGCTTCTTTCCACAAACAATTGCGTATTTTCTTGCTGTATGTTAAGGGAAACAAGGATAGTACATTATTGTACTACTGTGGCCTTCTCTGTAACTAGTTTGTGAGAAAAATGGGAGTGCAACTTGTGTGACTCATAAGCACTGATACCATCAGGTATGATCACGTGGGCTGTGCCATATCATATCACTAAATTACTCTGTCAGCATGTATGCTGTATAAAATTGCATTTCTCTCTCTCTCTCTCTCTCTCTATATATATATATATATATATATATCTGTCTGTTCTGTCTATGTATGTATGTAGGTATCTGTCTGTTTACATTTGCATATGCTTCTTGCACTGACCAAGATGTCCTACTGGGTAGAATCTATTTTCATTAGAGTACTAGGAAGACAAGTTCCATCAAAGAAGTAAAAAAGCAAAAATATGACGTGTAACAGTTGTAAGACATATCATATTTGATGTAAAAGTTGGAAGACATCAAATGGGGGTGAAAATTTACTGCATATTTCTTACATGGAAGACATTATATTTCAGAACATTTACTATACAGTGAGTTTGTGAACAACATAATTAATAAAATTAGTACTTTATTGTTAGTTTGGGATCCTGTATAAGTTAATCTTCCACAATATTTACAGATATAATTAAGCATATAGTAGACATGGCAGTGACAGTACATGAAAATAAGAGAGATATGAGAAGAAAGGCAGAAAACAGATGACTATATGTATAGGCTACTCACTGCATTTAAACAGCAAATCCGGTAAAAATATGGTATCAGAGGAGACTTAATAGTGCTGAAGAGAGGTAGCAGAGTGATTTCTTAAAATTACTCCTACAAACCCTCCATCCTAATGTGCTGGGATTCTGTGCCTCCTGTCACATCTGTCTGCCTATGTAATGTGGAGTTAATTGATCGCAGCCTGTTGCAGCTTCCTTCCACATCCTCTGCTTGGCTGCTGCTAAGGAGTTATATCTTTTGATGCTGTTATGCTTGAAGGGCATACACCAAACAAATGTATACAACCTTATCCTTCTTTAGTGGACATGTGAATTGGCATCATGGCAAACTCCATACTTCTATACATACCCGTTTAATGCACCCTGCAGTCAGGGCCACCTCTTAGCTATAAGTCACAGTTATCAATCTGCTTGTGTCAGGGTGCTTCTGTTTGTACCCATGCTAAGCTTCCTCCAGGGCATTTAAAAAACTCACCTAGCCCTTTCCCTGCTAGCCTTTCAACTTCCCATGTCTGTTCCTGAACTCAGGTCACTGGTGATGTGGTCTGTTGCCTTGTGACTGCTCCATCTTGCTGGCTAACAAAGTGATTATAATACGTTCTGGGAAGAATGGTGTAGAAGAGGGTGTAGTAGCCAGTGTATGTTACACAAAGAAGGGAGAAATATGAGGGAGTTAGTAGTGTTGAACAGAATTTGGGGATAAATGCAGGACATGTCAATAGAAGCATAAATGGTCACAAATTTTAATGAAAAGATATACAAGTTACAGATTAATGTTAACATAACAAAAGCAGAAATATTTCTGTCATTCAGTGACCATTTACAGCATTTATTCAGTTCAGAGTCACAGGTAGGAGAATTCTATCCTGGAAAACTCACTGAGCACACTCCAAAGGAACTTACTGGATATACACGTGTGCATGTGCTCACACACACACACACACACACACACACACACACACACACACACACACACACACACACACACACACACACACGACAATGCATACTCACACACACACACACACACACACACACACACACACACACACACACACACACACACACACACACACACACACACACATGATGATGCACACTCACACATACACATGCCACATATTCACTCTCACTCACAGACAGCACCCACAACTGTGGACAATTCAGAGGATCACCACCTTACCTTTAGCATCTCTGGGGTAATAGAGGAAACCAGATCATCTGATGGAAATGCAGGCATACACAGGGAGAATATGTGTATGTCATCCTGAAGTCACACCATCCAATAACCAAAATGGAGAACCAAGTGCTGCAAGGTAGCAAAGCTAGTTGCGGCCCAGAAATAGATATATACATGGTTTGTCTTGGGGTAGGACACTTAGATGCCGACTGTTTAATTTGTAAAAAAATTTAGCACCAGGAAATTAGGTGAAACAAGCTTGTATTAAAAAGGGCTATTAAGATTTTAGGTACCTGAGAAAAAGAGAGTTCCAGTAAGACAGACGTCCAGAGAAAAAGAAAGAAAAGAAGAACGCAGAAGATCAGGATATCTGTATTTTACAGAAACTGTCACGGACCAAAGCACTCATGGTCTGCACCTCTACTTCCTGCCCAGGACTTTCTTCACTGGTAACTTCTGAAAGCTCCTCAGCTTCTCCAAAGCAGGAGTCCTCAAGTCCCACTGAGACTTGTCAGAGATGAAGAATGGGAAATTTCTCTTTGAAGCATGAGCTTTCCAGGCTTTTGTCTTCCCACCCTGCATCTACAGTATCCTTTTGCTTCTACAGAATCATGAGGAGTCCAACTTAGCTTGATTGGGAGCAGATGATGTTGGCCTTCATGAAGGCTGAGTTGCAGTGTGGCGTAATCTTAGCCTCCCTTCTGCTTAGAGTGGCTCAAGAAGAAATCCTAACTACTCTTACTTCTTTTCCTGCTCCTGGCCCTGTCTTATCACCAGTAGTCCTGGAAATGGTACCACAGCTTATGATGCTGCCATTAATGACAACACTCTCTTTGATGCTGGAGCCCTTACCATTGGCAAGGACCACTAGAGTTGAGGGATTTGGCACCAAGCACCCATGTCAGTGTCAATACCAACCATGTCAGGCTATTGTCAACATCGACACTGCTGGCATTAGGCCCCTCAGCACCAAAACCTTTCATAATGACCTTGGTGAAGGAGTCTTCAGAGCTGGCAGTTAGTGCCAGTGTCTGTCTATCAGTGTTGAAATCAATGTGCTCATTGTTTATGGTTTCAGGCCTGCATACCACAGGAGACATGTTGACTCAGTGGAAATCCAAGATAGTTCCTTTGCAAGAGCGAGGCACAGGCACCATCAGCTCTGCCTCTGGGTACTACAGAGTCTGGAGTCTTTTCCATAGAATAGCGGACCTCATAGACAAAGATTGCTGAGGTCTGTGGCACCTTCTTCCCAGGAGGGTAAAAATGACTACCCACTTAGCCCAACAAGGAAGGGGTAGTTTAAGAGGAAGCACCTAGACTACCCCTTCAGCATCTCCCTCACCAGACACAACTGTTGCTAAATGAGTGGGTCCCCTAAGTCCTGACACAAAGATGATCCCTGAAATGATGAGGCAGAGGGGATCCAGGCAAATAGATTCCCACCTTCCCGGAAGTAGAAGTTTTGCAGGAGGCCTATAGGTCCTCTCCCCCAGCAGCCTGTATACCGCTACCCCTAATTACCTGGTAGACATTGTGTACTCCCAAAGTAAGGAAAAAGCTGCATGTAGCCAAGTCTATTCCCTGGAAACCAGGTAGAGTGTTGCAGACCCCCAAAGATAGACAGGACTGGATCAAAGAAATACTTGTAGATTCCATAGTGATGCCTGCTGCCACCAAGCATGAGGTCCCAAGGGCTATCCATCCTCTGAACAGGGAGTCTTGAATGATGAATAGACTTGGGAAGCATGTTTATGTATCCAGCGCATTTTCAGTCATGTCATTGAAATACCTGACATATATGGTTTGATTTTAGAAGGATTTGGCAGAGAAAGCATTACAGTAAACTCTCAGATAACCGGCACCCATGGGGATTGGTAGATGCAGGATAACTGTAGTTTCTGGGTTGCTTGAGAGTTATTATTAAAAATAATCCTGATTAATACTGTACCCTGTATTGTTTGTTTGGTTTGACTTGTTCTCAGGTTGGGGATCGAGGGAATTTATTCCCATCTTCCTTTTTAAATCTCTAAAAACGTAAAGTATGTTTCTGTAGGGGGAAAACAGAAAGTGCAATACATGAAAATTGTAATGTATTCTTCGATATTTTTTTGCCGGTTGCTTGAGTTCCGGTTAACTGAGAGTTTACTGTACATATTCTAAAACAGTTCCTGCATGTGATCTGAGCTCAGCGTAGAGAACTAACTGGTAACTATTACGTCTTTCCATTCACTAGTTCACAATGTGACAGATGGAGCAGCTAGAGAGGCAGACACCTACATTGCAGTCAGGTGACAGGCCTGAGGATCTTTATTCAATTCAAGAATGTCCTTTGGTCATCATGTATAGTTGTATTTATTATGATTAGCTGTGCTGGATTTGATCTTGCTCCTGACTTTATTGTGAACTGTTTTTCATTGTAACATATCTAACTTTTTTTCTGTTCTTTAGGGCAATGAGCTTTTTTCTTGCATTGCAGAGTTGGTTTATACTTGAGGTATACCAGCAGGGTTTGCTTTTAAATTTGGCATTGACTTTGTGGCAAATAAGATTATTAGTCTTAGAGTTACCATGGGAGTGTAGACTCTAGGTCTGTGCAGCAGTATTTGCTATACGGTTTTCAAGGAGTAAGGAAGTGTTGAATCATCTCCAGTCCTCATCGAGTGCAAGACGATTGAAATCTCTAAAGAAGATTAGGTTGGTAGTTGGCCTGGGCGGGGTTCAGGGGGTGATTAACACTGCTCAGTGATTTTATTTGACCTGTGAGGGTGTGGCAGTGGGCAAGGAGCAGAAATGGGCTGTGCTTGTGAGGAAATTATAGAGGTACAGGATAATGTGTGATTGAGGGACTTTGAACTGATAAAGTCAAGGAAGCACTATGAATATTTATTCGTAGAAATGTAAGTATGCAAGTTTATGGAGGGGTCCTTTCAAAACTTCATATTTGGGTAATGGAGAGGGACCCTAATTTAATAAAGTATGTTTCATGATTAGCGAGTGACACATAGTTACCTATATACTGGATTGTAAAGGAGTTTAAGGTCATTGCTCTGGTTGATTAGTTAAGAGGTGATGGAATTTTGGATAAAGACATGTATGACACCACTGAAGGTACTACTGTCTGCACTTGGAGATCTACAAGGTTGGTAAGCCGAGAATTTAGGTAAGGAGTGGATGTTGTCCCTGTTCTGGGACCAGGTTTCAGTAACAACACACATAACCAAATTTTCGTGATTTAAAAAGGCCTCTGGGGAGGTCATTTTCTTATTCTGTTTTATAATTACTAATTTGTCTCTCCTCTTTCCTTTCTTCTCTGAGGTTAAATACATTGAATAACTTGATGACCTCCTCCCCTCTGACATGTAGGAACATAGCACATTGAATTTTTTTCTGGTTTGTCCTCAGATTCACTTGTATTAACCTGTAGTGCAAATTTAGGAGTCATAGCAGGTTCAAGGCTAGGGAGTCTTGTGATCATTCCCCCTTGCAGGTTCTCATCTTAGACTGTGCTTACCCTTTTAAGGAGAGCTAGACCATTGAAGCCCTGGAAGAATTTATTAATACCCATCCAATTATCAAGGTCTTGTTTGAAGGAGGATAGTGTATCACCCTGCTTAATCTGCAGAGGGAGTCTATTCCATAGCTTCCAGTATTATGACAAGGTGCTACATACCTTGAGAGATGTTCAAGGTTGTAGTAGAGCTATCTAAAAAAACGAAATGTAGAGTTTGCATGTATGTGAAAAACAAGAGAAACTGGTGTTTCAGTGGTTTACCCCCCCCAAAAAAGAAATGAATTGAATAGCATTGTAATTCAAAACATTTAACAAAATAGTAAGTTAGTCTTCAAAACTGAAAAATGCAGTGGTAGATTATTATAGTACAGCAGCGTATGGCTGTGATACTATAGACCAAGCTCCAAGTTCATAGAAAAAAAGATAAAATACACTTCAACCCATTTGGAACATCCTGCAGGTCAAATGGTAAGCCCCAGGGATAACTTCTTTCTTTGTGATATATATTTCTCTAATACATGAGCCTTCTTCACTTTTGAAACGTACTTTTAAAAGTGAATCAGAATGGGAAAGTAATGCTGTACAGCATCAGGTTGGTGACGAATCTTTACTTCAGCTCCTGTGCACTGACTGAGCACATGATATCAATACGCTTTAAATGTGAAATCCTTTTTTTAAAGTTATATACTATCTTATACTATAGTTAAGCCGAGTACGTTTAAGATAGGAATATGTTTTGTCCCCCTTGTGGTTTGTGTTGTTCAGGGACTCTGTTGAGTTTTTAAGTGTATCCGCTGTAAAGATATGAGGGCTTGATGGCAGTGCTGGCCTCTTGGCTCAGCTGATGTGATCACTGGAGTGTATTGGAGTGGTTTACTGTCAAATCTGTAGCATCTGAAATATAAATCTGTACCGCCAAGTAAGTAGTCTTACTTCTGTTCCAGAAAAGAGCCAGATCGCAGGCTAGAGGTTGGGGGAGCATCTGATTTGGTTAGAGCAGTTAAAGTATGTTGGGGTCTTATTTACTAGAATAAAATAGAGGAAACTGTGAGCCTGCCCACTTGGTGGATGCACTAATGGCAGTATTGGGGGCATTATAGTGGACTGTGGTGTTGAAGTTAAAACTGAATTAGTCATGAAAGCCTTCAGTTTACCTGCCATTCTATGTCCTCATCCCCAGATGTTATCATAATCTATTACAAGCACTGGATCGCAAGCGCTCAAATACCACTGTCTTGAAGCTAGGTTATTGAGCATCTTGTAGTTTGTATAGGCTGCCACTATTGCTCAAACTTAAACATGATATCAGGTAACCAGCTGTTGCATCTTTCCTGCACAGATTATTCAAGTTCGAGCAATGCAAGTGCAGCACTAGTGGGGATGGAGTCGGAAGGAGTTTCAGTGTAGATTATTAGGGCAGCAATTGGAAGGGGATTTAAGTTCGGGGAGTGGAGTGTTAAGGTTACAGAGTGGGAGAGGAGTTTTAAGGTTAGGGAACTGCAAGGGAGTTTTAGGATTATGGAGTGATCATGGAATTTAGGTTTAGGGAGGACGAGTTGGAGTTTTAGAGTTAGGTTTAAGGAGTGATTGGAGACTTTAGGGTTAGGGATGGGGAGCAAAGTTAGTTTTATGTTCAGATTTAGGGAGGGATTGGGGTTTTAGTCTTAGGGAGGGAGAGTGGTGTTTTAGGATTAGGGAGGGAGGACTCTTATTAGGAATTGGGTGGGATTTGTAGGGTTAGAGTTAGGGCTTTGGTAGAGTTGTGCAGTTTAATAGGATTGAGTGTTTGGAGAGCTCATTTCTTAAGTAAGATCGCGGTGGTGGGAGTTAGAACACTTTAATTTTCAAGCAAATGGCTGCAAGCGTCTTGTGAGCTACTAGCGTAAGGGTCCTTGCTGTATACCCCATTTTCTATTGCTAAACATTTAAAGGTTAAAGTTATGCAGCTATATCATTTAAGTTGTCTTTGATAGGTAGCATTGTCCAAAATTAGATTATTTATTTGTATATGATTTGCTAGAGGGAGCAAAACCCTTTTAAATAAGTTAGAATATATACATAAACTCAAAGAAAATGGAAAATTATACCTAGAAAATGTAAATAAAGTAGGCAGTGCATATTGAATGTATAAAGCTCAGAAAGAGAATGACATTTAAGGAACTTTAAAAGAGCACAAGATTTTATGAATGCAAAAATCAACAACATGCATTCCTTCAGAAAAAAAAATGTAAAATTAGTACAGATTTGTATATGTAAATGGCAATAAACTGAATGAATTAACTTCATGATCATGACAATTTTCTCTGCTTTTGTCTTCATTTTTAGAAAACTTTCTGTTCAGATTTCCATTTACATGATTTGACAGATTTCCATATTAGCCAGGCATATCTAATAAAAAAGTATCACAGTATCCATTCAAAACTGTAAAATTAACCTGTAAACTTAAAATGATTCAAGCTTTCACTGTCAAAAATGTGTATAAGTTGATATTACTTGTAAAAATGTGCAAAACTATTCACTGATTGATGGAAATTTAAGTATTTTTTTCTTGAGGGCGTGTGTCTAGCTTTAAACTTAGATATATCTTTAGAAGTGAGTCCTTCTCAATGGGAAGTTCTTATGTAGAGCAGATTTAAATATTTGGACTGAGGTTAATGCCTGCTGTACATAAAAGGCATGTACTAATGATTATATGCACAGAGAAAAAGCAGCTGGGAAAACATCCAGGATGCTGTGTTATCCAGCTGGAGAAATTAATGCAGGAAAAATGATGCAGTAATGGTACTCTTTATTTCAGTCATCTTTCTTCTGAGATGTGCATTTCAGTCTGTGTATTTTAAAGGACAGCTAGTGGAGAAGGTCTCATGTACAGTATATACCTCAATCATTCAGTATGTATCTCATAGAAGCATGAAGAGAAGAGGGACCACACCCCTAAAAAAGGTGGTAAACTACTATAGTGGAATAATTTAGAAATGTACTGGGGAAATATAAAGCACTTTTTACAAAGAATAAACAAAGATTAAGAAGCTGGTAAAGTCAGATACACTTCCTGTCTGGTAAGTAGGAAAAATAAGCAGGCTAGGTGGGCTGAAAAGTCCTTATATGTAGTCAGCTGTGTTTCCATGCTACACGTAATTATTAATGAACCATGTAGAGTATGTAGCATCATTCTGTACAGGGCAACTCATGCATTTGAAATGAAACTGCTGAGCAGATTCAGGGAATCGTTTATAAGCTACCACCCCCAAAGACTGTGTCAGTAGCTCCAGTTGCAGGGAACATCAAGAGCAGGTTACAGTAACTTGGTCACAGGTGCAGGAAAGCAGAAGATGATTTAGTAAAGCAGATTTGGGAGAGACAGGAAGAAGGCCAAAAGAGGTGAGGACATCCAGCCAAGATATAAGTGGCTTGTGTGACAGATTACCTGTGGCATTTGAGCATGCTTGTTGAAGAAGGAAGGAAAGTGGCACTAAATCTAGAGAGGTAGTGACAGTTAATGCAGCACCACAACGTCATGGAAAAAATGTGGAAAAAGGGCTTAGTGATGACAATGTGACAGCTGCTTTATAATGACTATTGGGCGGGGCTTTTGAAATAAAGTTAGGGCAAGACTGGAGAAGTACATAGTGCAATGTCAAAGAAACCTTAAAGGGGGATGACAGACAATGGCAAGTCAAATGCACATTGCAGGTAAGACATTTATGGTGCAAGGAAACTGGTAGACTCCAAGGGATTTAAAGGGTGTTATCTGTTAGCAGATTGAATAATAATTTGTTCCAAAAGGAATGCATTATGGAGGGATGCTAGTGAATGCAGACCGTGCTGATGACTGAACATTGGAATTGCAGATATTCATGCATTTACAAGTTTAATTGCAAAGGCTCCCTACATCGTATGGAAGGGCAGTTACTGCGAGTGTCAGAACTGTGGAAGAATAAAATGCACTCTGGCACATGGTTACAATGAATCTGAAAATGTACTGTAACACTGTTAAAGTACGTTGGCCATTTCCACTCAACACGGACACTGTGCTGCTCCCACAGTTCTAACTCTAGATCAGAGCAAATTAGACTAGGGGGGAGTACTACGAGGTGCTACAACTTAAGACTTACAGTTTATTTTCCAAAAATGCACCTTCAGTCTTACTCTTTGGAGGATCTTAGTAGCAAACCTGAATTTCAACAAGAACCCTTGAATACAGAATCCTGGAAGTTTTACACAGATCAGGTATTATTAGTTAGCACTAGCCAGAAATGATGCTTGAGTACTGTCTCATATATGCAAAGAATTTTCTTGCAGATGTTTGACATTTCAGCTACAAGATTAAGACATCACCCCATTCATTCTTTCTTCATTGTGTAAGTATTTGTCTTGAGCTTGTAACCCATATTGTTCACTTTTTTCTTATGTTGCATCCACAACTCAACCCCTGCTTGTGTAGAAGGATATCAGATGCAGGATAGGGTTACTATCTGGTGCTCTTTACACAGGACTACATCCAGAAGAGACTCACATCAAGGCTGGTAAAGCAGCATGATGCACTAGAGCCTCTTCTTGTCCAAATAACTATCAGAAAGGTTACATACCTTATATTACCTAGCTATAGAACTCCCTCTATGATTAAAGAAAGCCACAATCCCTATCTACAGGAACTAGAATCACTCAGTATTAAACCCAGCACCATACTCCTGGATGATCTAAACTACCCAACTATAGACTGGGAAACCTACACCACCACTAGTTTACAAGCACAGAGATTCCTGGACTTTGTAAATATAAATGCCCTGGAACAATTGGAGTACCCAGTAGGAGGAATAACATTTTTGATCTTGTCTTTATTAATATGGGAGCATATTGCACCATCTCTCGTGTATCGTCATCAGTTGTTAGGTCTGCCCATAAGGCTGTCTCTACGAAATAAAACTGAAACCAGAGATCCCTTCTGCCCAAGGTACCTTTAGGAATTTTGTAAGACAAACCACCAACCCCTAACTGATACATTGGCAAGTTTCAAATCCCCACCAAACCCATTTAACTGCATTGTTTATTCAGAAATCTACACCACCTCAAAACAGCTGCACAGATGCAGCTGTACCCCAAAGGAACAAGTGAAGGGCAAACCCCAGAAACAAACCCTCATGGTGGAACCATAATATCAGCAAGCTTTATAATAAAAAGAAAAGAATTTTGACCAAACATAAGAAGAGTAATTCCCAGAATGTTAGATCCCTTGTCACTGAAATAAACAAACAACCTGGGAGCTTAATAAAATCCATCAAAGCCAAGTTTGAGGATGAAATAGCTACCCAAGTCAAAGAAAATCACAAGGCGTTTTTAGTTGTGCTTGTAATCTCAAAAGCACAATGCAGCAATGCACTAAGCTGATTGTGAATGTTACCTACACTTGAGGCTGAAAATATAGCAAACCTACTGGCTGATAAATTTAGCTCTAACTGTACCTCCTCTCCCCTCCATTTGTCCCTGAAGATATACCTGAAACTGGCTTGGCTCCAGCTATCACACAAGACCAAGTTCTAAAATTCCTATCAAAGGCTAAAATTACTGCATCAGTAGGCCCTGACAATATAAAGTAAAGCCAAAAGATGCGTCTATAGGGTGTAGCAACCTCAGAAAACATGATCCGAGTAAAAAACCTTTAATAACAATTAATAAAACAGTAAAAAGGTATTAACAAGTACACGAGAAAGGATAAGTGCTTTCTTCCCGCTAATATTCCAAGACTTCTTCAGATAAAGCAAATCACAGTTGATTAAATTTAAGTACCCTGCTCTAATAACCACATGATCCAACTTAAATCTCTGAGCCCTTAAAATTATATAATACCCCCCACACCAATAAAATGACTGGCGTTATCTGTGTAAGGCTTTTAGTTTTAGAATACTTAAAACGAGGTACTCTCATGTAAAACTGTCCAGTGATCTGCATTTAAGGCCATAAAACAAACCCCATCTCTGTCCATATTCAAGAGCAACTTGGATCTGTGGATGGGAAACAGAAAATTTACCCCAACACTGCCCCCTGTACTACTAATAGACAGAGGCAGCTTCTAAATGCTTTATCCCAATGCATGAGTCTCCTCGTATTATCTAAGGTATGATCCCCCAGTTATTGTCGTTAGGGGTAGTATATAATTATCAACCATGGGATGGGTAAGGCCAATCTATAACCAAATGGGATAGGTTATTTTGAGCACAAAAAGGGAAATTGGCTAGGCTTAAAATGTCTTGAAGGGGCAGCTAGCCTACTATTTACCCATGAACCAATGAACCTATAAAAACCTTTGGAATATAAATGTCAGATTTTAGACATATGGGTAGAATCTTCTTACTAAGTGACTGAAGAAGGAAAAAAAATGTTGCAAAAAAAGTTACACCTGATTGCTTTACAAGTTATTGCTTAAGGCTGTAGAGCAATTTTTTAATAACACAGTTTTAACAACTGAGTATTTTTACAAGCTTGATCTGTTTTGCAACAGTACTTAAGGAACTGATCTGAAGTTGTCATTTTCATTTGTTCCTCAATGAATGGGTTTGGATCTGATCCTTGATTCCGACTCAGCCACTTTCTCTAGAATCTAGGATGTGACTCTCAAGCTCCTCCCTTACCCATAATGTCCCTGACCACTGTATTACCTCAGAGCTCGTTTGCTGCTTTTCACATCAGACAGGATTGGGATTTCTCGAGCTCTTAGTGGGTTTTACTGAATGCATAAATTTATATTTCTCTCCTTTATGTCATTTTTCCTTATTATAGTTACCACTTCCTTATCTCTCTTCTAAACTTTTCTAAACCGTTCTGTTATCAAATCCAAGCCCTCTTTTTTTGGCAGTCTTAGCTGCCATTGTTGGTAGTCCTTCTCCCTCCATTACCTTGCCTTAAAGTAGTCCTTGTTCTACCATTGTTGGTATTAAGACCTTTCTTTTTCCTCTCTTTCTCTGTTAAAGAAAAATTTCTTTTTGTGTGGACACTTCATTCTACTGTTTTGCAGTATGGCTGATAAGACTACTGTTATCAAAAAGTGCACTTCCTGTGGACATACGATCCCCAACTCTGATGCCCACAGGGAGTGTGTTTATTGTCTGGGCTCAGCAGACTTGGACACCTCCTGGTCATTTTGTGCAGCTTTTAATGCTAGGGCCATTAGTGATGGAAGAAACAAACTTATTATAAAAGGCCTCCTTCTGCTGATACTTCTTCTTCAGGGTCTCAGCCCCCCCCCCATAAATCTAAGGAGCCCAGGGAGCACCAAAACTGCTTCTCTGCTCAGTCTCCTCCATTCACACCTACAACTGAGCCTTCCAAGAAGGTTGCAAAGAGCTCAGATCCAAAGTCTTCTTATCTGATGTCTACTGTGGGCAAGACTCTTCGGCGCCGTACTCCAAGATTTTCCCTGGAGCCGATCACCTTTTCTTCAGGAGGCACCTAAAAAGTCATCCAGGACACCATCCACTTCTTCCTCTGTTAGGTCCTCTCAAAGTCTTTCCAAGTCTGAGGTAGATAGGATGATGGGAAAATTATTCAGAAGACAGATCCAGAAGGGAGTCGTGTCGACTCTGTCTCCCATCAGATCCATGAGGCTTAAACGTTCTTTCCAGCCTGTTGTTGCTCCTTCTCTGATCTGACTTTCCATTTCAGAGCCCTGAGATCCGAGATCCCCGAGAGTCGAACTGTCGGATCAGAAGATTCTTCTATTTTCCACTCCAGTCTGATCGGCTCCTGCTCCTTTGTAACATGATGGTTCTTGGTGCCAAAGCGTCGGTGTCAGATCTGAGGGTTGACCTCAAACTCCTCCTCCTTCAGAGCGGAGGGTTGGGGAGAGGCTTGGATCATCTGGTCTGAGAGCTTTGCTCTGGTCAGACTGTCCTCGGCTTCTCCTGGTCCTTCTGTCTTCAAGATGGTGGAGAGGGATTCTTGCACCTCAGAGAAGTTTCGACTCTAGTTCCTTCAGATCCATTCCCTGCTTCCTCTCTGGATCCTGTGCCTAACTCTACTCTTCCTACACTTCAGGGATAGCCAATCCAGATAAACTTCCAAGCAGTTCCCACCAGAGAACTTCCTGCTTCTTCAGACACCTCCCCAGATCATCCCACTGAAAAGGTTCCTTGAAAGAGGTTGTGCAAGAGGAGAAACTTGGATTAACTGCAGAAATCCCTCACAGAAGACACAGATTTTGATGAAGGGAAAGGATCCCTTAGCTCTCCACCTGAGGATGTATCTCGAGACATCTTAGAGATCCTTCAACAGAAAGGTGGTTTGTCTTCCCAAAATCCTTCCCAGGAGGAATCGGTGTTCTTGGAAACTTTCGGGTCAGGACCTTCTACATCTTTGGATACCCCACGTACGGATGAGCTGATAGACCTAGTCTCCCACAGGGCATGGAAGGAACTGGACTCTGTAGGACCAATCCCCAAACATCCAGACAAGATTTTGAATGTCCCTCCTGACAGACAACTCTGGACCAAGGGAATCCTTGTAGATGCCATGGTGGTTGCAGCAGCCACTAAAAAAGAGCTGGCTGAACAGAGCTCCTCTGCCCCCCCAATAGGGAGTCTAGGGCATTGGACAGGTTTGGGAAATAAGTGTATGTATCAGCGACCTTTGCCTTATAGTCGCTGAATTATCTGGCACATTTCACTAGGTTACAGAGGGACTTAGTCAAGGTCATCTCTAACTCTACCCCTGGGTCCATGTCCACAGAGGAACAGAAGTCCTTTTCCTCATAACTGGCCACCCTGCAGTTTATCACTAACATCCATGAGGTTAATCTCACATGCAGCTGAAGGCTCCTTACAGGCTGCCAGTTCAGGCATAGCCATTAGGAGACACGACTAGATGTGGTTGTGCGATTTTGTGGAGCCCTTCAAGGCATCATTCATCAATGCTCCCTTTGATGGATCTTCTTTGTTTGGGCAAACACTTAAAGATAAACTGCTCCACTCTGAGAAGGATGGAAAGGCCTTGAGAATCTGTTTTTTTTACCCCACAGAGACCTTTTTCTAGGATGCACAAGCCAGTGCATTTCTTTGTGCCGGTCTCAAGCCCGGATAAATGGGAAGGGTTGCGTCAGGAAGGGCATCCAGCGTAAAACCTCTGCCAAAAATTACTGATGCGGAGAACTTTTCATAATTACATACCAGATCGGTCGAGGCCCGGGTTAA
Organism: Protopterus annectens; assembly: GCF_019279795.1. Classification (NCBI taxonomy): domain Eukaryota; kingdom Metazoa; phylum Chordata; order Ceratodontiformes; family Protopteridae; genus Protopterus; species Protopterus annectens. Next base: position 1,538,928,483 of record NC_056737.1, read on the forward strand.
CACCGACCACCACCAGTACTGTTAGCCAACAGGGTGCTGGCGGAAATTGGGCTACTGTTGGCCGAAGGAGATGAGGAGGGCGAAGGCATGCCTGAAGGCAGGAAGAGAGGAGGAAGGTTTGGAGTGTAGCAGTGAGGGTAGGAACTTTGAATGTTGGCAGTATGACTGTTATAGGAAGAGAGCTAGCTGATATGATGGAGAGAAGGAAGGTTGATATATTGTGCGTGCAAGAGACCAGATGGAAGGGAAGTAAGGCCAGGTGTTTAGGAAACGGGTTCAAATTGTTCTGTCATGGTGTGGATGGCAGGAGAAATGGGGTAGGGGTTATACTAAAGGAACAATATGCCAAGAGTGTTTTAGACGTGAAGAGAGTGTCTGACAGAGTGATGTTTATGAAGTTCGAAATTGATGGTGTAATGATGAATGTTGTTAGTGCATATGCTCCACAAGTTGGGTGTGCGATGGATGAGAAAGAGAAATTTTGGAGTGAGTTGAATGAAGTTGTGGTGAGTGTACCCAAGGGTGAGAGACTATTGATTGGAGCGGACTTTAATGGGCATGTTGGTGAAGGGAACAGAGGAGATGAGGAAGTGATGGGTAGGTATGGGGTTAAGGAGAGGAATGCAGAAGGTCAGATGATTGTGGATTTTGCGAAAAGGATGGACATGGCTGTGGTGAATACGTATTTTAAGAAGAGGGAGGAGCATAGGGTGACATACAAGAGTGGAGGAAGATGCACACAGGTGGATTATATCCTATGTAGGAGGGCCAGTCTGAAGGAGATTGGAGACTGTAAAGTGGTGGCAGGGGAAAGTGTAGTTAAACAGCATAGAATGGTGGTCTGTAGGATGACGTTGGTGATCAAGAAGAGGAGGAGGAGTGTGAAAGCAGTGCCAAGGATTAAACGGTGGATGTTAAAAAAGGGTGATTGTGAAGTGGAGTTTAGGGAAGAGTTAAGACAGGCACTGGGAGGCAGTGGAGCGTTACCGAATAGCTGGGTAACTACAGCAGAACTAGTAAGGGAGACTGCTAGAAAGGTGCTTGGTGTGACATCTGGACAGAGGAAGGAGGACAAGGAGACCTGGTGGTGGAATGAGGAAGTACAGTAGAGTATACAGAAGAAGAGGCTGGCGAAGAAGAAGTGGGATTGTCAAAGAGATGAAGAAAGTAGACATGAGTATAAGGAGATGAGGTGCATGGCAAAGAGAGGTGGCGAAAGCTAAGGATAAGGCATATGGAGAGTTGTATGAGAGATTGGACACTAAAGAGGGAGAAAAGGACCTGTACCGATTGGCTAGACAGAGGGACAGAGTTGGGAAAGATGTGCAGCAAGTAAGGGTGATAAAGGATAGTGAGGGAAAGGTACTCACAAGAGAGGAGAGTGTGTTGAGTAGATGGAAAGAGTATTTTGAGAGGCTGATGAATGAAGAGAATGAGAGAGAGAGAAGGTTGGATGATGTGGGGATAGTGAATCAGAAAGTGAAACAGATTAGCAAGGAGGAAGTAAGGACAGCCATGAAGAGGATGAAGAATGGAAAGGCTGTTGGCCCAGATGACATACCAATGGAAGCATGGAGGTGCTTAGGAGAAATGGCAGTGGAATTTTTAACTAGATTGTTTAATGGAATTTTGGAAAGTCAGAGGATGCCTGAGGAGTGGAGAGAAAGTGTTTTGGTACCTATCTTTAAGAATAAGAGTGATGTGCAGAGCTGCAGTAACTACAGAGGGATAAAACTGATCAGTCAAAGCTTGAAGTTATGGGAAAGAGTAGTAGAAGCTAGGTTAAGAAGGGAGGTGATGATTAGTGATCAGCAGTATGGTTTCATGCCAGGAAAGAGCACTACAGATGCAATGTTTGCCCTGAGAGTGTTATTGGAGAAATACAGCGAAGGTCAGAAGGAATTGCATTGTGTCTTTGTAGACTTGGAGAAAGCATATGACAGGGTGCCTAGAGAAGAGTTGTGGTATTGTAAGAGGAAGTCGGGAGTGGCAGAGAAGTATGTAAGAGTGGTACAGGATATGTACGAGGGTAGTGTGACAGTGGTGAGGACTGCAGTGGGAGTGACAGATCCGTTTAAGGTGGAGGTGGGATTACATCAAGGATCAGCTCTGAGTCCTTTCTTATTTCCCCCCCAAAAGGAGAGATATCTATACCAAGCGATTGCAGCCCCCCAAACATCTCCAACGCCCAAGTGAGAACTGCTCTCTCCAAAGCAAAAAACACAGCATCCATGGGACCTGATGGTGTCCCCGGCTGTGTGCTCCACGAACTCAACGAGGAATTAAACCCACAGCTAGGACAGCTGTTTAATCATAGTCTTACCTCTGGATACGTACCCAGGGAGTGGCGCACTGCAACTGTGGTCCCACTTCACAAAGGCGGTGCCTCCACCGACCCTGGAAATTACCGCCCATTAGCTTGACAAGCCTTATCTGCAAAGCCATGGAGAGGATCATAATGGACCTCATAAATAAAGACATAGGGAATTTGCAGACTTTGGATCCATCCCAGTTTGGCTTTGTCAAAGGCAGATCATGCCTTCTAAACTTGGTTGACTTTTTCAAACAGTCACCAAAGCCATTGATGAGGAAAGGCAGTCCATACAGCCTACCTCGATCTGGCGAAGGCCTTCGATACAATACCCCACTCGGGTATCATTGAAAAACTCATCAGCTTAAATGTTAACCCATACATCACAAGATGGGTTGCAAACTGGCTGAGTGACAGAACCCACAGGGTCAGAGTTGCTGGCGCCATGTCAGACTCAAAGCCTGTCACAAGTGGTGTACCACAGGGCTCAGTCCTGGGCCCACTCTTGTTTGGCATCTACTTTTCCAAGTACAAGCAAACACAGGAGGGTTATGGCTGACAAAGTTTGCAGATGACTGCAAACTGGCCATAGTAGAAAACACATCTGACACAGATATCCTTCAGAAGGGTCTCACAGAAGCGGATAACTGGTGCCAGAGCCATGGCCTAAAGTTAAATGCCAAAAATGCATAGTCATACCCTTCGGAAAAACAAGGTTACCCTAGCTACCAAATAGGTGGCAATCCACTGAGCACAGAAGAAGTTATCAGGGACCTGGGGACCCAGGTTGATAGTAGTCTGTCATTCGACACCCATGTAGCTAAAGTAGTTAGGAAGACCTTCTACATTGCCCACCTTATCATGAAGGGATTCTCATCTAGATCAAGGGAGGTCATAGTCTCCCTATACTCATCACTCATCAGACCAATGATTGAGTACAATGCCCCATTCGGAATGTATCTGACCCGACACTTGCAGCAGCTGGAGAGGCCACAAAGTTCCTCACCAAAAGGATAAAGGGTCTCAAACATCTGTCCTATGCTGCCCGACTGAAAGAACTCCAGCTCTATTCAGTAAACGCATCGCTGCTCAGAGGTGACCTTTGCCTAACATACAAGGCCATGTCAAACCCAGATTTGATGAATATGCTTCACCTCAAAAATCTAGATCCGTCAGAGTCACAAGGGCGGAGACTTAAACCTCGACACGGCTATTAATAGGACGTGCTGGAGGGATAGATTCATCACCCAAAGACTCCCTATGCTGTGGAATAAAATCCCGGTATATGTGAGGCAGAGCACCTCGCTGGCCTTGTTCAAGAGAAATCTTGACCAATGGATGGGAGATCGCAGATATACCCCAGGGATTACCTCAGTGTCACTGCTCAACAGAGGCACAGCAAAATAATGGGTATAGTTCCCCATACTAAAGGGGTGGCGTAAGCCACAAAACTATGGGCTAGGCTTGTAAATGCCCTCGGGCAGATAGCCTAGTATGAACCTATGAACCTATGAACCTATGAACCTATGCAGTGGTGATGGACAAGTTGACAGATGAGATCAGACAGGAGGCCCCAGACTATGATGTTTGCAGATGACATTGCGATCTGTAGTGAGAGTAGGAATCAGGTTGAGGAGACTCTGGAGAGGTGGAGATATGCTCTAGAGAGCAGAGGAATGAAGTTCAGCAGGGCTAAGACAGAATATATGTGTGTAAATGAGAGGGAGGGTAGAGGAATGGTGAGGATGCAGGGAGTAGAGTTGGTAAAGTTGGACTAGTTTAAGTACTTGAGATCAACAGTTCAGAGTAATGGTGAATGTGGAAGAGAGGTGAAGAAGAGAGTACAGGCAGGGTGGGATGGGTGGAGAAGAGTGTCAGGAGTGATTTGTGACAGATGGGTACCAATAAGAGTGAAAGGGAAGGTCTACAAGAGGGTAGTGAGACCAACTATGTTATATGGATTGGAGACAGTGGCATTGACAAAAAGGCAGGAGTCAGAGCTGGATGTGGCAGAGTTAAAGATGTTAAGATTTGCACTCGGTGTGACTAGGATGGATAGAATTAGGAATCAGTATATTAGAGGGTCAGTTCATGTTGGACAGTTTGGAGACAAAGCAAGAGAGACGAGATTGCGTTGGTTTGGACATGTGCTGAGGAGGGATGATGGGTATATTGGGAAAAAGTTGCTAAGGATGGAGCTGCCAGGTAAGAGGAAAAGAGGAAGGCCTAAGATAAGGTTTATGGACATGGTGAGAGAGGACATGCAGGCAGTTGGTGTGACAGTGCAAGATGCAGAGGATAGGAAGAAATGGAAAGAGATGATCCGCTGTGGTGACCCCTAATGGGAAAAGCCGAAAGATGATGATGAATGTGGTGGTAAGAAGATGTGGTTTCAGAAATCTCAAGGAACTTTCCAAGAGTCATGTGGAGACTATTCCAGCAGAAGTAGAGTGGGGAATAGCTAAAATGGACGATGCCACCCACATGGCGGGGGGGGGGGGTCTACACAATCAAGGGTCTCAAGATTCCTTCTAGGGCAGATCCTTTCAGTACTTCTAAAAGGTTGCCTGACTGATTGATTATCCTTGCACCTAAAAGCTTGGATAGCCATCACAAATCATTCATGGGTACAAAGGATCAGATCCAGAGGATATTTAATTCACGTTTTACACGTTCCCCAAAGGGAAAGGATATGTATTCCCAATGTTACACCCAAATAGGGGGAGTTAGCAGCTCTATAGATTCAAATGCTGCTGAACAAAAGAGTCATCCAAGCGGTCCCCTAAACCAAAGAGGACCCGGAATTTACTCAAGGTTCTTTTTACTGCCAAAGAAAACAGAAGACCGGAGACTCATGTTGTATCTCAGTTATCTGAACAATTTGTAAAGAATTCCAAAGTCTGGATGGTCACTGTTCAGTCCATTCTACCTCTCCTGCAGAAGGATGATTGGATGTGGTTGACAGACCTTTGGGAGCACCTGCTCATTTTAATATGATAGTATGCAGCTTGAAGATACCTATGCTTCTTGCTGGGAGCCAGTCATTATCAGTTCAGAGCCCTGCCCTTCGGTCTCATCACAGCCCCCAGGGTGTTCACCAAATGTGTGTCAGTGGTAGCAGCTCATCTAAGACTGCTCAGAGTGTTTCATTACTTAGATGACTGGCTTCTTACTACACTGACCAGGCATCTTCTGTAAAGAGCCAGGGATTATTTACTTCGACTCTGTGGGAAATACAATCAATCTGGCCAAGTCACAACTTCAACCAGTTCAAGTTTTGGAGTTTAAAGGGGCTTGTCTAGATGCACTCAGTTGTCTATGTCTTCTGCCTGCAAACAGAGTTCCTACTTTGAAATTTCATGTCAGACAGGTTCTTTCTCACGCTTCTCCATCAACAAAAATGGTACTCAGTGCAGTCGATGGCTGCTGCAATAACTTTAATACCCACTCCTCATCTTCATATTAGAATTCTTCAATGGACTTTAGCAGTGCAATGGTCCTTTCATCAACATCCCTTACAACATCTCATAAAAATAATTTCGGCTTTGCAGAAAATCCCTGCCCTGGTGGATACACAGTTAGTTGGGTGGGAAGTGTCAAATTCTCTCTTGATCTATCTTGTCTTGCCCTCCTTGAAGCTAGAGGAAATTTTTGAATTGGGTTTTTTTGGCTAGGCTTGATATGGTCTGCAGACTGATTGCCTAGTACTTACCTATGAATTGATGAATAAATGTATATTTTTTTCAAATTCATGTTTTTATACTTAATTATCTTCAAAGTGTGCAACCAGTCAGGCTTACTGATCTGTTTCTTTCTAGAAAAGACAGGGCAAATAACAGTATGGTATATTACATTCAAGATATAGTGACACAGTGCGGTAAGTAAGGGTACTTATAAATAAAATGGACAGAATGGTGTGCAGATTGGGGCTAGGTGAATATTAAAAATTATTTCTCAAATTTAACAAAGAATGACTCACAGAATGGTATTGCCATCCTTGGTTCTTTCAAAGAATAAAAGAGCCTCATCTAGAGCAGAGATGCCAGAACCCACCCCTATAGCAAAGTCTAAAGATGGTCTTGTCATTGAGTTCATGGTACCATATGACTTTTATTGCCAGGTCAAGGGGTCAACCAGAAAAGGTTACCTAGAGCTGTCATGTGAGGTAACCATCTGAAAGGAGAATGGTAGACGTCAGCTCCAGTTGTAGTCACGTGGAAAGAAGGATTAGAGTGGATAATGACAGAGAAGACTACAGCTATGAAATCTGGCTCTTGAGATTTGAAATGTCTCCACACTGCTGGAGGTGGAAACAGAGCTTGTGTGGGAGATTTGGTCCTACCTCTACACACTGAATTTTCTGGACCCATATTTCTTCATAAGTGATCTACTGTCTTGTGTTGTAGAGTTGCTGCTCAGGAGAGGAGCTGGTAAGTGTGTGGATGATTACAAGTTGAGTGCTATTCAGATGGCATTTGTTCACACACACACCCTGCTCAAGACCTCAGTACTTTACCTGGTGGCATGGAGCTTTGGCCAAAATGTTCATCAGTGCTTGTTATGACAGTATCCTAGGATGTGGTTGTAGATACCACTTGTGAGGGGAATTTTTGAGTTAAAGAAAATAGCCCACCATGCCTAGTGAGGGTCTTCAGATTTGACTTGTAAGTATTAACAGGCCAGAAAGGCAACGGCTTTGACAAATACTAAAATGAAGTTCTGGTATGGCCAAAGTTTTGCTGAGACCATGGAGAATGATTTTTTGGAATGTCTCAGGAAGGTTCATGCAAGCCATCCAGTGATTCAGCCCAACTTTGTGGTGTAGAGGAATGACCTAAGTTTGAATAATGTCTTGGGTGCTGGAAGAAATGGTTAGGTCAAAGTGGAAGTGAGAGGTTATTGCTCACTCACCCATCTTTGGGAGAAGGTGTTGGTGGTTATGGATGATCAAACTGCTGTTGTGCAGGTGGAGGCTTGTATGCAACCAGCGGCAGTAGGACCAGGGGATGTGGGCTTGGTAATCACAGTCCAGTGACAGTAGCCCATATGGGGTGAATGCGTCCATGGTAGCATACATGCAAGAGGGAGAACATAACAAGTCCTATGTTTACTATCAGAGGAGGGATAAGGCCAGATCGAACCCCTCCCCCTTGACTGCTTCTTTGATGGGCGTGCCACAGATTTGTCTGTCCTCAATGACAGGCAGTGAATGTTCAGTGGCAGCAGCTTAATGGTCGGCAGGTGTGGGGACTATAAAATAGATATAAGGAGAAAAGCCATCTGGGGACTCAGGGGTACATCAGGAAATTACTTAGACTGATCTCAACAAAGGTGAGGAAATGCTGTCCTTTATTTTGGTTTATTTTTAAACACCTTTATTGAATTATCACTTGTGAAATAGGCAGACTACATTTATATAAAAGTAATCAAACCATATTAACAAGTTCACATTTACAAACATTGTAGGCTATATGTGATGTATAATCTAAGCAACATTACATAAAGTATTCAATTCCTGCCTTCTGTTAAACCTCATTCTTCTTACAAAACATTTTTCTGCATGCACCTTTCCCACAATTTCTATTTTTTTCTATGTAATTTACTCCTACTCTTTAATAAAGATCCTACTTCCTGTTCTTTTATCTCTGTTACAACATTCACTACTTCAAGTAGAGTTGGTTTTGATTTTCATTTTAATTTTCTAGTAATTGCTTTTTGGCAGCTACCAGAATTAAACAGAGTCCAGGCAATTCAGACCCCATATTTCAGCTTAAAAAATAATTTCCTTAATTACACTCATTTGCTCACCCAGCATTCCTAACAGAGTACTAAGTCTGCCAACTCATTACACCCCCCAAAACATACCATGTACCTCTTTCTTCCCCATCACACCTCCAACATTTGCCATCTACCTGAGGAAAAATTCTTTGGAGTCTGCCTGAGGTATGAAAGTATCTATTCATACATGTCCAGCAAAAATCCAAAATGTTCGATACTTTGCTGCACGTTTAGGAGCCATACATGTGTCCTCCCATTATTGCTTTGTAAATTGCATAGTTGTCTTGCAATATTTTAAATATCCTAGTAATTATCCCTTTTTTTAGCAGCAGCTTCTGTTCTAGATTCGTTTAAAAACTCTAGCAGAGCAGGTCTTTCACTTAGGATTTTCCTATCCCTGTCTTTTTGTCTATATTCTGATATCGATCCTTGATATTGAAGGCAATCACAAGCCGGCATTTCAAATGTCTTCTTGCCCTCTTCCCATTCTGTTACCTTTCTTTCTCTAATTATTTGTTTCCATTACCTTGGTTCCTTGGCCAGCTTCCTCCAGCAAATTCCAACCCCCTCTTCATAGTTTCATAGTTTGGTACTAGGCTATCTGCCCTGGGGCATTTATAAGCCTAGCCAAAGTGATGTGGCTTTTGCCACCCCATGTAATGGTACAAAAGTGTACAGAATAGATTTAGAATACTGTGCTTCTGTCTAGTAGTGACACAGTGAAGACCCCCTTACATAATAGAATTAGTTTACTGTGCCTCTGTCTAGTAGTGACACAGAGATGACCCCTGGGGTAAACCTACAATCTCCCATCCACTCGTCAAGATTTCTCTTGAAGAGAGTCAGTGAGGGGCTCTGCCTAACATGAACTGGGATTCTGTTCCAGAGTATGGGAAGCCTCTGAGTTATGAATCTGTCCCTTCAGCATGTCCTATTCATATTTGTGCTGAGGTTCAAATCTTTAGCTCTCGTGGTTCTGATGGATTTGGATTTTTTGAGGTGGAGCATGTCCATCAATTCCTGATTGGACATGGCCTTGTACGTCAGGCACAGATCACCTCTGAGTAGGTGGTATGCTACTGAATAGAGTTGGAGTTTCTTTAGTCTGGCAGCATATGACATATGTTGGAGACCCTTGATCCTCTTGGTGAGGTACTTTTGGGGTCTCTCTAGCTGTTGCAAGTGCCGGGTGAGGTACATACCAAATGGGGCATTGTACTCAATCATGGGCCTGATAAGGGAGGAGTGCAGGGGCACAATGACCTCCTTTGATCTGGATGTGAATCCCTGCATGATAAAGTGGGCAAGGTAGAAAGTCTTTCTAACCACTTTGGCAACGTGGGTGTCAAATGAGAGGTCACTATCGACTTGGGTCCCCAGGTCTCTGATTACTTTTTCCGTACTCAGTAGGTTACCGCCTATGTGATAATTTGTGGGCACTTTGTTTTTCCCAAAGGGGATGACTATACATTTTTTGGCATTTAGTTTAAGGCCATGACTCCGGCACCAGTTGTCCGTTTCAGTGAGGCCTTTCTGTAGGGTGTATGTGTCAGCTGGTGTATCGACTATGGCACCTAGTTTGCAGTCATCTGCGAACTTTGTCAGCCACAACCCTCCCACGTTTGCTTTCACATCTGAGAAATAAATGCCGAACAAGAGGGGTCCCAGGACAGAGCCCTGTGGGACACCACTTGTCACTGGCTTTGAGTCTGACATGGCTCCAGCGATTTTGACTTTATGGGTTCTATCCTTTAGCCAGTTTGCCACCCATCTTGTGACATATGGATTTACATTTAAGCTGTTGAGCTTGTCTATGATGCCAGAGTGGGGTATTGTGTTGAAAGCTTTAGCCAAGTCCAGGTAGGCTGTATGGACTGCTTTGCCCTCGTCAATGGCTCTAGTGACTGTTTCGAAAAAGTCAACCAGGTTTAAAAGGCAGGATCTGCCTTTTACAAAGCCGAACTGGGTGGGATCAAGTGTCTGTAAGTCCCCAATGTCTCTGTTTATTAGTTCCATAATTATTCTTTCCATAGCTTTGCAGACCAGGCTGGTTAAGCTTATGGGGCAATAGTTACCAGGGTCAGTAGAGGTGCCTCCTTTGTGGAGTGGGACTACTGTTGCTGTACGCCAGTTTTCAGGTACATATACTGTAGTAAGGCTAAGGTTAAATAGCATTTTTATGTGCGGGTTTAGCTCCACTTGGAGTTTACATAGCACGCAACCCGGGATACCGTCAGGTCCCATTGATGCTGTGTTTTTAGCTTTGCTGAGGGCGGTTCTCACCTGGACATCTGAGATGACAGGGAGGTTACATTCAGCTGGGATAAGTATTTCTTCTTTTGGGGGTGAGGGAGGGGAGAAATTTGCACTGAACCTGTCTGCCAGAATGTTGGCAATATCTGTGGGTTCAGTGTATATTTTGTCATTGTGAACTAACTCTGAACATATCTGAGGGTTTCCGCCCAGGTTTCTAACATAGCTGAAGAAGGCCTTGTGGTTATCTTTAGTGTCCATAGCGATTTTTCTCTCAAAGTTGGCCTTGGATGTTTTTATGAGAGAACGTAGCTTTCTACTAGTGCTGATCAGAGATGCCTTCTCTTTATGGGAATTGCTATTCTCTGTACCCCTAATTGCAGTCATGCTTAGCAGAATCTCCTTTCTCCATTCCCCTGTTGACTTAGTTCTTAGTGTACTTTCTGCTACTTTATGAATATAATATAATAATATACAGTAAATATATATATATATATATATAACGAACCACACAAAGACCAAAACCAGATAAAAAACTCCACCGAACATGCACAGTAGGAAAAATAACAGCCAGAATGACAATCAAATGAAGAACTTCTTTTTACGCGTTTCGTCCAAATTTAATATGAACTTCATATATGTGTATAGATAAATATATATATATATATATGTATATATATATGTATATATATATATATATATATATATATATATATATATATATATATATATAAATAAAAATGTAAATGTTTGTTTGTTCAAAATCTTAAATCTCCAAAAGTTCTTCACCAATTGCTTTGAAATTTGCACACAATGTTGCATTCGAATACACGCGTTTTTATATACCTACTATTATATAGATGTCACACGTTGCATTCGAATACGCGCGTGTTTTTATGTACCTACTATGGATTCTATATATTTGTATACAAATATGCAATTTTATATGTTTTTGTTATAACTTTCTTTCTTCTTTTTCAGTGCAATCGATCTGCTTTAGTTCATCCAAATAATGCCTCGCAGAAGATCAAACTTAGGTCATCGTACTTGCGGAGCAGAAAGTGCGACGAGTAATTGCAAATCAAACTATGGAAGAACGGGCATCAGCGAATGAGCAAAACAGACAAAGAATGGCTCAAATACATGCCGAGGAAGCAGCAGAGTGATGTGCAGCCAGACTTGAGGATGCACAGTTGCGAGAACAGCGATCACGTTCTGCAGCTAGAGATCTGCTTCGTTCTCCTCGATCGACACCAGCGGACGAAATAAATGCTTGCCTGAAATACTCTACTTTGTGGCGACACATAAAGATGTTAAAATTAACTACAAATATGTGTGTCCAGCTGCAAAACGATCGATCAGCTGAGATATTCTCACATCAATTGCTGGAAATTGGGAACAGAAAGGTGCTGGTTGATCTGACCTCAGGACGAATTTCATTGCCTCATAACTTCTGCAATTTAGTGACGTCAAAAGAAGAATTGGTTGAAAAAGTATTTCCCAATATTCAAACCAATTATAAGAATCATGAATGGCTGACTGAACGAGCTATTCTTGCGGCCAAGAACAAAGACGTCTACGAACTTAATAATATTATTCAGTCTAACATTCAAAGCGAGGCAGTCACATACAAGTCCGTCTACACTGATGTGGAAGCAGATGAAGCGGTTAATTATCCAACAGAATTTTTGAATTCACTCGATCTGCCAGGGATGCCACCCCACATACTGCAATTGAAAATCGGCGTGCCAATTATCATGTTGCGAAATGTCAACCAGCCAAAGCTTTGCAACGGCACGCGGTTTGCAGTAAAAAAATTAATGAGCAACGTCATAGAAGCAACAATCTTGACAGGACCTTTCAAAGGTGAAGATGTCCTCATTCCTCGCATTCCTATGATTCCAACGGATATGCCATTTCAATTTAAGAGATTGCAATTCCCAATTCGATTGGTGTTTGCAATCACCATCAACAAAGCTCAGGGCCAATCTTTAGAATTGTGCGGTTTAGATCTACACACGGATTGCTTCTCACATGGACAATTATATGTTGCGTGTTCTGGAGTTGGCAAACCAGACCATCTCTATATCTGCACAGACAATGGAACAACAAAAAATATTGTATATCCACAAGCATTGTGAAATTAAACATATTAGAAACGTGCGCTTTCTCTTTTCTTTCTTTTCCATTTAACGCGTGGCCGGGTACAGCTAATATATATATATATATATATATATATATATATATATATATATATATATATATGGGTCTACCTGACAACGCCGAAAGCTGACAATGCCGACGATGAGAACACCGACACCAGAAGATCGAAAACTGAGATGACCGACGGATGAAAACCCCGACGCTGAGAACACCGACATGTGAAAAGGCTGTGTAAGTATGCGGTAGTGACGGACGTTAGGGTTAGGGTGCGAGTAAGGTAAGTGTGCGATATTGACGGACTCTAGGGATAGGGGTGGGTTAAGTGAATTAGGGTTAGGGCGCGGGTTAGGTGAATGTGTGATAGTGACAGTCTTTAGGGTTAGGGGCGGGTTAAGTGAGTTAGGGTTAGGGCGCGGGTTAGGTGAGTGTGCGATAGTGACAGTCTTTAGGGTTAGGGGTGGGTTAAGTGAGTTAGGGTTAGGGCGCGGGTTAGGTGAGTGTGCGATAGTGACAGTCTTTAGGGTTAGGGCGGGTTAAGTGAGTTAGGGTTAGGGTGTGGGTTAGGTGAGTGTGCGATAGTGATGGACCTTAGGGTTAGGGTTTGGGTTAAGATTGTAGATAGTTGTGTATGTAAGGTTTAGTGTGGGTTTGTAAGGATTTTGGTGTGCTTGTGTTGTGTGTGTGCTTTTTGGACAGGGGATTTGTTTTGTTTGTTGATTGTCGGGATTGTGGTGTGTCGGGCATGTAAGGTTTCGTGTTTGTGAACTTTTTTCCATTAAATACGATTTACAGATATATTTTCTTTGATACTACCATCAGTCCAACTTTACAAAAAAAATGCTGAATTCCTGCCTTTCCTTAAACCTCACTCCTCCTCCTACTGAACGTTATTATGCATGTATTGTTCCCACAACTTCCATTTACTTCTACGTAATTTTCTCCTTCTTATTTCTATAGACCTCGTTTCCATTTCATGTATCTCTTTTGTAATATTCAGTACCTTAGGATATGCTGTGCATTTTCCCCTCATCCATAGTCTTGGTGGCCTTCTCAAAGAAGTCTACAAGGATGAGTAGACAAGATAGGGATGTGTCCACTGTCTGTAGGTTGCCAATGTCCCTGTTTATTTCCATGATAATTTCTTCTATGGCTTTGCATAACAGTTAGACTTATGGGTCTGTAGTTCCCAGGATCAACTGATGGTCCACCCTTATGAAGAGGGTTACTGTTGCAGGCCACTATTCACCTGGTTTGTAACCTATTTTGAGGCTAAAGTTGGAGTGCCTCAAATGGTCCTGCAAGGTCATGTTTTAAGTTATTTCGAAGGCAACCAGGCATATTGTCATGGCCCACTGAAGTACTGTTTCTGTATTTAGTGAGAGCCGTTAGGACCTACTCCCTGTTGATAGTTGTCAGGAGATATGCTGGAAGGGATTTTACAGAGGTAGTGGGGGATTGTGAAAGGATGAAGTTAGAGCTAAATTTATTACCCAGTAGATTCACTATGTCACCCTAGTCAGTCAAGGTTGTGGCATTTACAAACAGTTCTGCACACTGCTGAGTGTTAGCTTTAAGGTTCCTGACATAACGGAAGAAGGCCTTGTGATTGTCCTTAGCCTAGGAAGCTATCCTGATTTCGTAATTGGTCTTATTGGACTTTATTAGCCCTCTTATTTCTTCTACCCAACATGGATTTCTTCCTCACCACAGCACCACCACTGCCCTCCTCTCCTTCACTCATATCATTGCAGACGCCCTAGACAACAATAAACACATTTCCTGTCTCTTCCTAGATCTCTCCAAAGCCTTCGATACTGTCTCTCATCCTCTACTACTATCCAAACTCACAAATCTCCACCTATCCCCCTCTGCACTTGCCTGGTTTAATAGTTAGCTATCTGGCAGGGAACAATCTGTAAAATGGCTCTCATCCTCCTCACCTTTCCTTCCCATCTCTACTAGTGTTCCCTAAGGCTCCATCTTGGGACCCCTTTTGTTTAACATCTTCACCAATGATCTTTACATCTCATGTAAAAAATCCTCCCTTATTCAGTATGCCGACGACTCCACACTTATATCCATCTCAAATAACATTCCTGAACTACACTGCTTGACCCAACAGGCCCTACCATCCACTGAACAATGGCTCTCTCACAACCTATTGATCCTAAATCCCAAAAAGACCAAACTCCTACGTTTCCTTCCCCGTTCTCTGTCTCATCACAAAACCTCCTTTTTTATTAAATCTTCTAACATTACAACTTTCCAACCTGACACCCACACAAAACTCCTAGGGGTCATTATCGATGATAAACTAAAGTTCAACCTACACATACTCCAATGTATAAAAAAAACAAAACAGAAACTAGGTCTGCTATATCGGAACAAAAAATTCCTAACCCCTGAATCTAGACTTACCTTGGGCCAGGCACCCCTCCTCCCCTCCCTCTTATACACCACCCCACTTCTTACCAACATTCAGGCCTCCACTCTAAATAAACTCCAACAGACTTACCATAAAATAGCCAGATTCATTACTAACTCCCCATACAACTCACAACACTGCATTTATTTAAACTCTCTTCAATGGCTTGACCTTCCCCAGTTTCTGCTATCTTAACAATTTCATATGCTACACATTCTTTATAAACCCTTCTTCTGTCCATCTCTATCTTCCTTAGTTTCCATCTACATCCCATCCCGGACCCTCCTTACTTCTAACCAACAATTACTTGATGTCTACCACCCAAAAAGGTCAGTAGGCAAACTACTCCACAAACACTCCCTTGCCCATGCTTGGAACAAACTTCCCTTTGACTTACGTTCAATCTCCCACATCTCACACTTTAAAATTAACTAAAAGCTTATTTTCTCAATTCCAGAACCTGCCTTTTCCATGACCCCACCTAGCCTTCCTTCCCTTTATGTACCCTAAAAAGGACCATACTTAGTACCTCAGTACACCTCTCTCTACAATGTGTCTACTATGCATTTGCATAATTTTATACAAACAAGAAAATTTTATTGTTGACCTATTGAACTATATCATTGTAAAATTATGTTACTTAGCTTCTTTTGAATGCAACTTTAACTTTATGCATGTATCCCAACATATGTGAATCTTTTTGCTATAACTGCTATTATATCAATATTGTTTAAAACTGTACTTGTTTAAAAATGTACTACTGGAGCTTTTCTCCTCGGGTCTCCACTGAAAATGGGCCACAAGCCAAGTTGGACAAACCAGGTTAACAAATGTCAATAAATAATAAGTAAATACAATTGTTTCATTGAATCAGAGATCTTTTGTTTCTGAGAGTTGCTCTTTCTGGTTTTGGCCATGACTTTTTTCTTTTGTTAGATGCCCTGCTAAAGTAAGGATTCCACCAGTGGAGTTTGTTTTTGGTGTTAGATTTGGACTTACTTCTGGTATGTGCAACAGCCTTAATGTAACCATTCACGTTTGTACAGGGTTTCTGTGAATAATTCTGCAAATTTAGCTGTGTTTTCAGGGGTTTATGGAAACCATGAAGTTTGATAAACTATTGCTGAAAAGGATGCAGTTTGCTATACAATAGTTCTTAACTGTTATGGTTTTATTTGGGTTTTCTGGGTTGATTTTTATTTCAAAGGAAACAGTTTTGTGGTCAGACCTCACCAATGAGGATGTGGCACAGGGGAGGGTGCAGTGCTCTCCTATGTTGGTGAGTGCTAGGTCCAGTATGTTTGATTCTGTGGTTAAAGTACACATTATCTGATCCAGGGTGTTTGTATTGATAAAGGCCAGGATATATTGTGCCTGTGAGTTAGAGGCAGTGCACTTTTCCTCATCTATAGAGAGGTAGTTAAGTCTCCCATGAACAGGGTATTTGGTTGGATGGTGAGCACCTCTAGTAGGTCTAGGAAAGAGTTATGAACTCCATGGGTCATAGAGGGTGACCTGTAGCTGGCCAGAACATGGTAAGGAACCTTGTCTATGGAGAGATGGACCTGGATGAACTCCAGGGCCTCATCCTGTGTAACCAAGCTAGAGTTGTGTGTGTTGCTAACATAGATCGAGACACCTCCACCATTAGCTCCTGTTGTCTAAAATATGTGGATGGCACTGTAGCCGTGCACTGCCAGAGTACTTTCTGTGGCTTTAAACCAAGTGTTGGTAACAGCACAGATGTCCACATTCTCCAGAGTGAGGAGAGCTTGCAAGATGTGGAGTTTTGTGTTTAGGCTCCTAGCATTTAGCAGTAATAACTTAAGGTTGCTTTTTTTTTTTTTTGCTGTGTTGTTAGTTTTGACATTTTGACCTTGACTAAACAAGACACTAAGGGGGTGAATAAAGATTTAGTCAATATTTTTACACCCAGGGGAGACAGGTGCACACCATCCTTAGCAAAGCAAGGTGATCTGTTATCCATACCCTCCCATACTGATAGATATTTGATCCCTCTGAAGTAACACCAGAAACTTAGCCAGTTATTAAAATCAGTAAATGTTATGTTGTCCTATCTTCATTCTTACATGGATGGGTCCTTGGCCGAATACACAGCTGGAAGTCTCAAACTTGGCTCGTGACAAGGTAGGTATCCCATGATGCAGTGGTGCAACTCACCAGATCTCGTTTGCCGCTTTACAAGGTTGGATGTGCTCTTCTTGGCCGTGGCTAATTTTTTGTCTTTTTTTACTTAGCATAAATTTTAGGATTCTTGCAATTATAGTGTTTGTGTAGAATTAGGTGCTTAGATTTAGCATATAGCTTACTATATCTCTTTCTGCTGCTGATTGCTGTGTTGGGCCTTCGTTTTTTCACAGGCCTTTTTTTTTGTATCCCATAGTTATTGTAGTGGTGTGTTGCTTAGTGTACTATTGCACTTAGTTAGTTAGTTGGTCATTTAGCTTTTTTAAATTAGAGAGCTAATCAACCATTTTAGTTAGAGAGCTGGTAGTAATCGTGTCTGCGTGTGTTTGTTGTTCCTTGGTGTTTCGGTCCGTTTAAGTTAGAGGTCCTAATGCTCTTCCCTTTGTTAGAGTTAGTTGGTATCTAATTTATCTTTCATTTAGATGTGCAGTGTTTTTTAGATTACAGTGTGATATATATCTGAGTTAGTTGTCTTGTAATCCTGTTGAGAACTTTCTCTATCATGTCTAAAGAATCTAGAGAGAAAGAACATAAGCCATCAAGCTTTAAAAAATGTCAAAAATGTACACAGAAAATGTCAATCACAGATGGACATTTCATTTGGGTATACTGTCTAGGGGCTATTCATTCACGGGAGGATTGTACTTTCTGCCACTCCTTTAGTGCACTTGTGTTACAGGAGAGGAGAAACAAATTGATTCTCAAGGGTCACCTAAAGCCGACCTTTGAGGAAGCTTTGCAGAGTGCTTCTTCTTCTTCATCCTCTTCTTCTTCAAAGAAGGACAAACCATCCAAAAGGCCATCACCTGTCTCTTCAGCTCAGTCGGAGTCTCCAGAAAAACTCAAAACTTTCTAAACCATATGCCTCCTCGGCTCCACAGTCCTCAGAACTAACGTAGGTCATCATCATTGACAAGTCTGGTTCTTCGGCCCCAAGGTCTTCAGAGCCACAAGATACCGTGTCTCGGAGCTGGTCCATTGACATTCCACCGGTCTCCCCTACTTTGAGATCTCCCATTTTGGAGAGATCTCATTCTCTTTCTTTATCCTCCAGGTCCACGAGGAGCCTATCTGATGATGACGTGGAGAGAGTGGTGTGCAGACTCCTAAAGTCACCAGCGCTGGCCAAATTGTTCTTAGCTCTGACCCATCAGGTCTAGGAGCTTCCCAAGACTATTGCATCCACTGTTGTTCCTCCTCTGAGCCAAGCTGGACCCTCGGAGCCAGAGTGCATGTTACCTCTTACTGTAGAACCATCGGTTCCGGGACCTCCTTTGGAGATTACGGAACTGATGTCTACTCTGACTCTCTTGATGCCGTCCAGAGTGTCTGGGAGCCGGGGTTTTCCATCTGGCCCCAGAGTGGACGCTCGGGCCTGAAATTTTTTGGTTCCGAGTCTACCCCTCAGTGTGTCGACCTGGGTGAGCTCAGCTCCCACATTAGCTTCGGAGCCAATCTCCCTGGAGCCGGGGGTGTCTTTTGTCTCCTCAGAGCCAGGGACATCCTTGGAACTGGTGGGATCTGCTTTCAAGCTGATGAGGAGTGTGCTGTCCCCTTCTACAGCTCTACATAGGGATATCAGCATTCTTCCCCCTAAGGCACCGGCTACTGTCTTGGCACCACCCCATCCACAGGACAGCAGAGATCCAGAGCATCAGGATCTCCCATTAGTTGCACCCCTCTCTTCTGAAGCCTCCCCAGAATACCCTTCCTAGGAGCCCTCTCAGAAGAAAACCTGCAAGAGGAAGCATATAGACTCCCCTGATGAGTCCGTCACCTCAGATACTGACCTTGAGGAGTCAGAAGGGTCCCCACAGTCGTCCTCTGATGATATCTCATTTGCAGATATCCTGGAGATTCTTAAGCAGAGGGGTGGCTGGAAAACCATCACCCCTTCTGATGAGGAGTCAGTTTACCTGAAGGCCTTTGGATCTCAACCTTCAGCCTCCTGGGTGTCTCCGCCTTTTGATGAGCCAATGGACTTGGTCAGTTGAAAACTGTGGGAGTCACCTGACACTATGGAGCCAGTCACTTGGAGGCCAAACAAGTTCTTGTCAGCCCCTACTGGAAAAGATTTTCTCACAAAGGGTGTACCTGTAGATGCTATGGTGGTGGCGGCAGCCACCAAGAAGGAACTTTCTGAGATGTCCTCATCTGTTTATCCTCTGAACAAAGATTCTCGAACAATGGACAGATATGGGAAGTGTGTTTTTTCATCAGAGACTTTTACACTCCGATCGCTGAACTACCTCACTCGCTTTACAAGGCTGCAAAGAGATCTCCTGAAAGAGCTAGGAGATACTCTACAAGTTACATTGGCTGTGAAGGTGAATGAGAAAGTCTCCTCCCAGCTGTCCTCATTAAATTCTATCGTCAACTCCTCCATGAGACTGATATCTTATGCAGCGGATGGAGCGAGTAGAGGAGTTTACTTAAAGAGACACTCCTGGATGCACTTGTGCAATTTTGTGGAGCCCTTTAAGTCTACCTTTACTAACACCCCCTTTGATGGTTCCTCACTCTTTGGACCCAAAGTAAAAGACACATTCACCAGATGCGAGCAGGAAGGGAAAACTCTCTGCTGTTGGAGTACGTTTTTCTGTACCTTCATGATCTTACCATAAAGGTCAGAAGAGTGGGAAAATATGGTTTAAAAGATCCCAGGGAGATTTCCAAGATGCACAAGGTGAATCCTTCCCCTGGGGCAGAGGGGGAGGTAGCAATGGTAGACATCCTAGAGGCAGGGGAGGTCTGCAAAACCAGGGCAACTGTGATTCCTTTTACGGACATTCCTATCAGCGCTCCTGAAAGGAGGCCCACCTGCTCTACTCTGGAGGCAGTCAGGGAACATTTCTCTTTGTACCCAGAAGCTTGGGAAGTTATCACAAGAGACAAGTGGGTACGAAGCATAATATCCAGAAGATATTCCATTCCCTTTTGCCACCCTGTCCCACAAATCAGAACAATCCCGGATGTTCCACCCAATCTAAGGGAGCACGCCACTATAGAAATCCGAAAGTTAATGGATAAAAGAGTCATCCAAGAAGTCCCTGCAGACCAAACAGGATTTGGAACTTACTCAAGATTCTTTTTGGTGCCAAAAAGAACAAGGGATTGGAGACCCATATTGCATCTCAGCAAGTTAAACGAATCTGTCAAAAAGTCAAAGTTCCGAATGGTGACACTGCAGTCAATACTTCCTTTCTTAGGGAAAGATGATTGGATGTGCTCAACAGACCTCCAAGATGCATACTACCACATAAAAATGGACAGAGCATCGAGAAGTCATTTACGCTTTTGTCTGGGAGCCAGTCATTATCAGTTCCGAGCTCTGCCCTTTGGTCTCACTACAGCCCCCAGAGTGTTCACCAAATGCATGGCAGTAGTCACGGCTCACTTGAGGCATCTGGGATTTCAAGTGTTTCTGTATCTGGAGGACTGGCTCCTAACTGCCACCACCAAGCATCTACTCCAGCAAGCCAGGGATGTGACTTTGGAAATTTGTGCGCACTTAGGCATAACAGTCAACTTACAATAATCTGCCTTGTTGCCCTGTCAACATATTACCTTCATAGGTGCAAACCTAGACACTGTTTCCAAGATGGCACGTCTTCCAGATTTCAGCCGTCTGGCAGCAAATACTTCACCTTCTTCCCAAAGACAAGGTAAAGGCAAAAGTAGTTCTGAAACTCCTAGGGACAATGGCTTTAACCATAACACTAGTTCCTCTTGCCAGAATGCACATGAGAATCCTTCAATGGCTCCTGTTCTCCCAATGGTCACTTCAAGAACTCCCAATGTCCCACCTGATCAAAATAATGGAGTCATGCAAAAAGAACCTATGATGGTGGATCCAGTCCAACCATGTGACCATAGGGAGACCCTTTATTCCACAACAACCTGTTGCTACAGTGACCACAGACGCTTCCCAGATAGGGTGGGGGGGGATTATCTGGGAAGGATAGTCCAAGGTATATGGCAGGAACATGAGGCCCACTTGCAGATCAATGTTCTAGAGATGAGAGCAGTGCTTCTGACTTGCAAGCACTCCACAACTCTCTTCTACTAGGGACAATGGCTATACAGTCAGGCAATATGTAGGTGGTTTGGTACATAAACAAATGAGGAACCAAATAATACCCACTTTGTTGCGAGGCCCTGAGAGTTTGGCAATGGGCAATTTCTTCCCAGCGCTTTCTTGTAGCAATGCATATCCTTGTGAAATCCAACACGATAGCTGACAAGCTCATCAGGGCAGTATGGATGCCTCATGAGTGGTCTCTGAACCAGAACATAGCGGAAGAGATCTTCCAAAAATGGGATCAGCCTTGCTGTGATCTTTTCGCCACTCCCATGAATGCCAAGTGCAGCAGCTATTTTGCCCTAATTCCCCTGCCGGGGGAGACACCGAGAGACGTGCTTGTTAACGATTGGCCCTTGGGACTTCTTTATGCGTTTCCTCCATTTCCCCTCATACACAAAGTCATCCAGAAAGCAACATCCTTGGGAAGCAGGATGATTCTCATTGCCTACACTGGCCTTGACAGATTTGTTTCCCCTTCCTTTGTCCTCATCTTCAGGAGAAGCCTTATATTCTGGACCCAGTTCCAGACCTGCTGACACATATGTCAGGTGCACTTCATCCTTCTCTCCACATACTCAACTTGACAACATGGCTGCTCCACTTCCCAATTTAGTCAAGCTTCAAAACATTACTCCAGTGGTAAAACACATACTGATGTCTTCTCATAAAGTTTCTACTAGAAGACTATATACTAGCAAGTGGAAAAGATTTTCTCACTGGGCTCAGAATAAAAACATTGACCCTTTTTGTGCGTCTGTTCAATCCATTCTAGAATTTCTGGCAGAACTTTTTCGGCAGGATGCTGCTGCAGCAGCTATTAGAGTCCAGCTGGCTGCAATTTCAAATTTTCACATTGGTGACCATTCTCCAAATTTAATGTCACACAGGTTGTGTAAAGCATTTTTAAAAGGCGCTTCCTTATTGAGACCTCCTTTTAAGGAACCACTTCCTCCTTGGGATTTAAATTTTGGCCTATCTCAATTGACATAACCTTCGTTCGAGCCTCCTTCTTCTTGTGACCTCAAATTTCTGTTCTGGTAGACCATTTTACTAGTAGCAGTAACATCTGCCAGAAGGGTCTCAGAGTTGCAAGCACTCTCAATTAGGCCTCCATGCCTGATCTTTCACAAGGACAGGGTATCATTACGGACCAATCCATCCTTTGTACCTAAGGTTTGCTCTCAAGCCAATATCAATCAATCCATTGAACTCCCGGTGTTCTTCCCCAACCATAGCAACAAGGCAGAGTATAGACTCCATCAGTTGGATGTGCATAGACAGCTCAGATTCTATTTGCATAGAACTAAAGATTTCAGGAAATCAGACCAATAATTCATCTCCTTCTCTGAGGCAAAAAAGGGTATGCCAGTTTATAAAGTTACCCTTTCTAATTGACTCTCAAATTGTATCACCTTTATTTATACCTCCAATAATAGAGAACTGCCATTCAGAATTAGGAGTCATTCAACCAGAGCTTTAGCTACGTCATCTGTTTTTCGGGCCAGAATGTCTATGGACAGTATTTGTGCTGCAGCTATGTGGGCCAATCCTCATACATTTATCACTCATTACAAAGTGGATTTGATCTCCAGGGACAGGGCCTCTTTTGGTTCCCCTGTGCTTAAAGGTATACGCTCATGCGCCACCTGTGTAAAAGGTGCTAGGGACGCTGTCCCATCCATGTAAGAATGAAAGCGAGATAGGACAACATAACATAAAGAAGTTATGTACTCACCATAACGTTCCATGTTTGTTGTCCATCTTGCCATTCATTCTTATGACCCATCCCTCCTTCCCCCATCTGAGGACTCCTAGAGGACCTGGTGGTTATCTTTCCTCCTTACAGGAGCTCCTTGATTCAGTTTGTTTCTCCTTGGTATGGGGTCTTATATATATATATATATATATATATATATATATATATGTGTATACACATTTTTTTTTTATATTACTCAGTAAGTTAGATCTGGTGAGTTGCACCACTGCATCATGGGATACCTGCCTGCCACGAGCCAAGTTTGAGACTTCCAGCTGTGTATTCGGCCGAGTCGGAGCTGAGGACTGTCTCCGAAACCATCCATGTAAGAATGAATGGCGAGATGGACAACAAACATGGAACGTTATGGTGGGTACATAACTTCTTTTTTTCAGTCAAGCTGTGGCACCATCCTTGGTGAATGTAGACTGCTGCTCAGTGCAAGGCACATATGTCTGTGACACCTATTCATAGAGATTTATAATGTCTTTTTTCATATAGTCCAGTGAGGTACGTCTCGGGTCATTTACACCCGCATAGACTATGATAGAATCATATTGGTACCTATGGTGCAGTGACTTGAGTGCATGCGTAATTATGTTGATCCTAGCTCCAGATAGGCAAGTAACTATTATCTTCTCCTTCTCCAGTCTGGGGAGAGGGGCATCTTTGTGTCATACAATAGAATGTTGAATGACAAGATTACTAGGTAAAGTGTTTGCATATTTTATGGGCTTTGTTCTTGTTGGATTTTTGAGTGGAGGCTTGTGTGTTGTGTTAAGTTTTGCTTTTGGTGGCGGCTTTAGTGATTGTTGACAATAGGTGTTGCGGTTTGATGACTTAGGAGGTCTTTCAGGTTTGGGAAAGTTTATTTTAAGTGCCTCAGCATTAAAAGGTCTATGTGCATGGTGAGTGGTATGTTTGAAGGATTTAGTGTGTGTGTGCTTTACAACCTTGTCTGTAAGTGCGTTTTTTGCATCTATATAAGTTCTGTATATACATCTCTCACATACTGCCTTAGTTTCTTTAAGGATTAAAAGGTTGTCTGAGAAGATGAGACAATTGCTACATTGTCGCAGGTTGCCCATGTCTACCAAGATGGCCAGAGAAACATTAGAAAGTTGCAAATGTATGATAAATGTAGGAAAAGGATGTGTACATTTACTGGAAAAAAATACACAACAGTTTTGATCTCAGTTTTTAGTGGGCACTGATTGTAGAATGTATTCCTAGCTGTGTTAGTAGCTGCATTTCACTGTCATTGGGAAAATGTAATTTACTGCACTCAAGCCAACATTTGTAAGGTTCATGGGATTGTATGTTTTAGCTGCTGCCATTTTCAAATCTAACAGTGCTTTTGGAAATGGAACGGGCGAATGTATGTATTATAGCGACTGAAAAGGCTGAGGCTACTGATGTGAAGTCGTCCTATATTACCTTCATTCCTTACTGATGGGTTCAGAACCGACTCGCACATTTACTAAAACCTGAGGTTTTCATCTAGCTCGTGGCTCACTCCCTATCCCATGATGCTGCAGGGAATCCCCCAGATCTCATTTGCTGCTGAAACAGATCGAGCGTCTGATTCTAGTTCTGGCTAAGTCAAATTGTTCTTTTTTCTATTTACAATTTAAATACAACATAAATTGTTAAATATCTTATACTGTTTTAGTAGTTTGGTAGTTTCCTTTCCTCTATGTGTCTTTATAACACTTCTCCCTTTAGAAATATAGTGTTTGTTGTTTCCTGGTTGGCCAACTCTGTTAGGCCTCAAATCCCCTATACTTTAATGACAGAGTGTGTTTTATATATTTAGATATATACATATAACGTAGTCTTTCATAATAAAGTAGTTTTTAATTTTTTTTTCTTACGTGTTATCACCCTCTGTTTAAGGCGTGTGTGCGTGTGTTTTATTATAGATATTGAGCCAGTTTTAGTTAGTAGGCTGTTCTTTAATATTACATTATTAGTCTTGTATTTTTGACCAGAATGCTATTTTTCAGCAAAGTGTGTGCATTTGTTTGTGTGTGAATTTCTAGTTATTTCTTTTTTAGCTCGGTTTTCTTAAAGAGCTATTTAGCCTGTTTTAATTAGAGGGCTTGTTTTCCTTCTTGGTGTGTTTTTTGAATTGTATCAAAATGTTGAAGCAGCCTAAAGATACTAAAGTGTCAGGGTTTAAAAGGTGTCCCGTTCACAGAAAATGTCCATTACGGATGGTCACACTGATTGTGTTTATTGTTTGGGAGCCCTGCATTTACAGGAATCTTGTTCGACATGCCATTCCTTCAGTTCAAGAGTCATTCATGAAAGAAGGAATAAAGTGATCCTTAAGGGCCTACTTAAGTCTACCTTTTCTGAAGCTCTAGAACCCAGTCAAAGCCCTACAATAAAGTCAGTGTCTCCCTCTCAGGAAATCAGACAAGGGCTCTAAAAGGCGATCATCTGCATCTTCTGATGGATTGGAGCTATCAAAAAAAGTTTCAAAAGTATAGTAACCAGTTGAACTAGTTCAACCTCCCACCTCGGTTCCATCTGTTTTGGGGCCGATGGTGCTGCAAGTTAGGAGCCGCTCACCTGCCTTGGAGCTGGTTTCTCCTACACTTAGGTCACCAGTACTTCAGTCTGTGGCATCACCAGCCCCTTCCTCTCATTCTACCAGGAGTCTTTCAGACTATGATATGGACCGTCTGGTGCAGAAGCTGTTGAGGACACTGGCACTGGCCAAAATTTTGTCAGAACTAACCCAATCAGCTTCGGAACTGATCAGACCATTCCCTTCTATGTTGATTCCTCCTCCGACCCAGACTGTAGCTTCGAAGCTGGAATGCATGGAACTGATAGAGATAGGCCAGTTGGGGCTGAGACCTACATCAACATCTTCGGCTCCGACTGCTCTGACTATCTGGGGGGACAGTCAGACTGAGATTGTATTGGTTCCAAACTTGTCTCACAGGGCATCGGCTTGGGTGAGCTCGGCTCCTACCTTGGTCTCGGAGCCTCCTCCTGTGGTGCTGGGGGGATTTTCTGGTTCCTCAGAGCAGGAGGTTTCCTCAGGTCATGGGAGGGGGACTTTTGCAGCTATGAGGAGAGTTTTGTCCCCACAGGCATCCTGTCTGTCAGATCCCCCTGTTCCTTCACCTAAGGCACCGGTATCTGTTTCTGCACAACCCATCCCACAACAGCATAGAGACCTGAAGCCTCAGGAAGTCCCAGAGGTCGAACCTCTCTCTTCGGGATCCTCTCCAGAAGCCCCATCTGAAGAGACACCCCAAAAGAGACTATGTAAGAAGAAACTTTTGAACTCTCCGGAGGAGTCACTCACATCAGACATGCACCTCGATGAATCGGAAGGGTCCTCACGGTCGCCCTCTGAAGATGTCTCCTTTGCAGACATCTTGGAAGTCCTTAAACAGAGAGCTGGCTGGAAGGCCATCACCCCTTCTGACGAGGAGTCCGTGTACCTGAAGGCTTTTGGGTCTTGACCTTCCTCCACTTGGGTGTCTCCATCTTTCAATGAACTCATGGAATTAGTTTGTCGAAAGGCATGGGAGTCTCCGGACACAGTGAAACCCATCCCAAGGAGGCCAAATAAATTCATAAAATCCCCAGAAGACCAAAGTTTTCTCACTAAAGGTGTTCCTGTAGACGCTATGGTGGTGGCGGCAGCCACCAAAAAGGAGTTATCAGAAACATCCACGTCTGTCCATCCCCCAAACAAGGAGTCATGTATGACGGACAGATACGGTAAGCGCATGTTCTCTTCAGCGACCTTTACACTACGGTCCCTGAATTACCTCACTCACTTCACAAGGTTACAGAGAGATCTCCTAAAGGAGCTCGGAGATACTCTCCAGGGTACTGTAGCTGCAAGAGTGGCAGATAAAGTATCTTCCCTACTCTCAACCCTTAACTCAGTAGTTAACTCATCCATGAGGCTTATCTCTTATGTAGCTGATGGAGCGAGTAGGTCAGCAGGTTCAGGAATTGCCCTTAGGAGACATTCCTGAATGCGCTTGTGTTCATTTGTGGAACCCTTCAAGTCATCCTTCATTAACACCCCCTTTGATGGCTCGTCATTTTTCAGGCCTAAAGTCAAAGAAACACTGACCAGGTGTGAACAGGAAGGAAAGACTCTCTCTGCCATTAAAGTCCATTTTTCCACACCTTCTAGACCCTATCCCAAGGATCAAAGGGGAGGAAAAATGTGGTTTTGAAAATCCCAGAGAGCCTTTCAAGACACACGTGGTGAACCCTCCTCCAGGGGCAGAGGAGGAGGGAATAATGGAAGACGCTGGCCATGTAGCAGAGGGGGGGTGGGTCCACAAAATCAGGGCGACCGAGAATCATTCCTCAGCAAGCCTTTTCAGCATTCAAGAAAGGAGGCCCATCTGTCTTCCTCTGGAGACAGTCGGGGGTTGCTTATCCTTGTACCCAGACGCCTGGCTAAAAATAACAAAAGACAAGTGGGTACAAAGGATCATATCCACAGGTTACTCCATACTCTTTTCCATCCCACCCCCACTAATGAAAAGGATTCCAGACGTTCCACCCAGTCACAGGAAGCAAGCGGCCATAGAAGTTCAAAAGTTGTAGAAAAAAGAATCATCCAACCGGTGTCCACAGACCAGACAGAATCCAGAACTTACTCAAGGTTCTTTCTAATTCCAAAGAAAACAGAGGACTGGAGACCCATACTGGATCTCAGCAATTTAAACAAATCTGTAAAAAAGACAAAGTTCTGGATGGTTACACTGCAGTCGATACTCCCTTTTCTGGGAAAAGACAATTGGATGTGCTCTATAAACCTCCAGGATGTGTACTATCATATAAAAATGGACAGGCCATCCAGGAGTCATCTGCACTTTCGTCTGGGAGCCAGTCATTTCCAATTCTGAACCCTGCCCTTTGGTCTCACTACAGCCCCCAGAGTGTTCACCTAATGTATGGCAGTGGTTACAGCTCACTTGAGATGTTCAGGATTCCGGGTGTTTCCATATTTAAACGACTGGCTCCTAACCTCCACCACCAAGCATCTACTTTCGCAAGCAAGAGACACCATTTTGAATACCTGTGCTCGGTTAGGAATTATAAACTACGAAAAATCTGTCTTATTGCCATCTCAGAGTATCGTTTTTATAGGCGCAGAATTAGGCAACATTACAATTACAGTAAAACTTTTGCCAGACAGGATGCAAACACTATGAACACAGGTTCAAGATCTACTCTCAAAAACAAAGGTTCAAACAAGAACAATTATCAAGGTATTGGGTATGATTGTGGCAACAATCACTAGGACCCCCCCCAAGCCTGGATGCATATGAGGATCTTACAGTGGCTCCTATTCACACAATGGTCTATGCAGGAGCTTCCAATGTCACACCAGATAATGCTAACAAAATCTTGCAAAAGAACCTTTCATTGGTGGCTACATTCAGATCAAGTGACCATAGGTCGTCCTTACATTCTCCCATCCCCTCTAGCCACAGTGACCATGGATGCCTCCCAGATAAGGTGGGGGGAGCATTATCAGGGAATGACAGCCCGAGGCACATGGCAGGATTATGAGGTCCATTTGCATGTCAATGTCCTAGAGATGAGAGCGGTACTTCTGGTGTTGCAGGCATTTCAACACTCTCTTCTCTTCCACTGGGAACAGTTGTAGTCCAGACAGACAACAAAATGTTTGTGGTTTGGTACGTAAACAAATAAGGAGGAACCAAATCTTTCCCCTTTTGTCGAGAGGCTGTCAGAGTATGGTAGTGGGGGACTTCCGACATTTTCAGCAGAGCAATTCTAATGCCTCACAAGTGGTCAATGAAACAACAAGTGATGGAAATGATTTTCCGAAAATGGGGCCAGCCTTGCTGCAATCCTTTTGCCACATCCATGAACACAAAATGCAGCAGCTACTTTGCCCTGATTCCCCCCTCCAGGGGAATCCCAGAGGGATGCACTTGTACACAATTGGCCCCTGGGTCTCCTCTATGCTTTCCCTCCTTTTCCATTGATACTCAAAGTTATTCAGAAAGACAGTATGTTAGGAAAGACATTAATCCTAATAGCCCCTTACTAGCCTCAACAGATATGGTTCCCCTTCCTACAGCCTCATCTTCAGGAAGAGCCTTGGATTCTGGACCCAGTTCCAGATCTCCTGATCCACTCATTGGGAGCTCTTCATCCATCCCTTCAGACCTTAAAGCTGACAGCTTGGCTGCTCTAATTTGAAACATAGCCAGGCTACAAAACCTTTCATCCACAACACAAAATATCCTGATTTCTTCTCACATTTCAACACTCTCTTCCACTGGGAACAACTGCAGTCCAGACAGCCAACATGTTTGTGGTTTGGTAGATAAACAAAGAAGGAGGCACCAAATCTTACCCCTTTTGTCGAGAGGCTGTCAGAGTATGGTAGTGGGGGACTTCCAAAGTTTTCTGATAGCAACGCACATCCCAGGGAAATCCAACGTGATAGCAGACAAACGCAGCAGAGCAATTCTAATGCCTCACAAGTGGTCCCTGAAACAAGAAGTGGTGGAAATGATTTTCCGAAAATGGGGCCAGCCTTGCTGCGATCTTTTTGCCATGTCCATGAACACAAAATACAGCAGCTACTTTACCCTGATCCCCCCTCCAGGGGAATCCCCGATGGATGCACTTGTACACGATTGGCCCCTGGGTCTCCTCTATGTTTTCCCTCCTTTTCCATTGATACTCAAAGTTCTTCAGAAAGCCAGTATGTTGGGAAAGACATTAATCCTGATAGCCCCTTACTAGCTTCAACAGATTTGGTTCTCCTTCCTACAGCCTCATCTTCAGGAAGAACCTTGGATTCTGGACCCAGTTCCAAATCTCCTGATCCAGTCATTGGGAGCTCTTCAGTCCCTAAAGTTGACAGCTTGGCTGCTCTCATTCGAAACATAGCCAGGCTACAAAACCTTTCATCCGCAGCACAACATATCCTGAATTCTTCTCACAAGACATCTACCAGAAGATTATATCTCAGTAAATGGAAAGGATTTTCAATCTGGGCACTACACAATCACATTGATCCTTATTCTGCACCTGTAGTTTCAATCCTAGAAGTCTTGATGAAACTGTTTATTGAGGGAGCAGCTGTAGCTACTATTCGAGTACAACTAGCAGCAATCTCAAATTTTCATTTTGGGAGTGAAGGACCAAACATTATGTCCCACAAACTACTGAAGGCTTTTCTGAGAGGCACTAATCTTTTGAGACCATCTATTAGGCTTCCGCTACCACCATGGAACCTAAACCTTGTATTATCTAGATTAATTCTTCCTCCCTTTGAGCCATCGTCATCATGTGATTTAAAGTTCTTAACATGGAAGACCATTTTCCTAGTGGCAATTACATCGGCTAGGAGAGTTTTGAAGTTACATGCCTTATCTATAAAACCGCAAAAACACCACGCCTCGCACGTACAGCTTGCACGGCCAAACCATAGTACAAAAAACACAAACGGCCAGCATATATAGTCCAACGCTTTATTTTGCAGAAAACCAGGAACATAAAAATGTCCCAAACATAACTCCAACCTCAGACCGGTTTCGGCAATATGCCTTCTTCAGTGAGTAAAAAACATGCCTAAACCTGAGCATCATAATTATTTATATCCTACATCAGTCCTGCTTAACCAATGGTATAATCCAACCTATAAAACCACCATATTTGGTATTCCACAATGACAGGGTGTCACTCCGAACAAACCCAACATTTCTACCAAAAGTATGTTCATACACTAATTTGAACCAGTCTATAGAATTGCCGGTTTTCTTTCCAAAGTATGGCAATAAGGCAGAATATATGCTTCACCAACTTGATGTGCATAGACAGTTGTGTTTCTATCTACACAGGGCAAAAGAATTCAGAAAAATTGACCAACTATTTGTATCCTTTTCAGATTGCAAAAAAAGAAGCATGCCTGTAGCAGAAAATACTCTATCAAGGTGGCTGTCAGACTGCATTTTGTTCATTTATAAGGCAGTAAATAAACAACTACCAGACAAAATAAAAGATCATTGTACTAGAGCTGTTTCTAGCTCCTCTGCATGTCATGCTAAACTACCAATAGACACCATCTGTGCAACAGCTACTTGGGCAAGACCTCATACCTTTATCACCCATTACAAAGTAGATTTGGCCTCTAGGGAGAGGGCCTCCTTTGGGTCCACTGTTCTGAAGAATATACTCCTGTGAACCACCCAAGAAAGATGGTGCTAGGGATGCTGTCCCATCAGTAAAGAATGAAGGTGAGATAGGACAACTTCACATAAAGAAGTTATGTACTTACCATAACGTTCCATGTGAGTTTGTCCATCTCGCCTTCATTCTTACGTCCCACCCTCCTAACCCCCTTCCTTGTCTCCTAGAGAAATGATAGGTCACAAGTTGGCACCTCATGGTCTTTGACCCATTTCTCTTAGCTTAACAGCTTACAATAAGTCCTTTTTTCTCTATGCAAGTATATTTGATTACATACTAGTATTTCTGTATCAGCACATAAGATCTGGGGAATGCCCTGCAGCATCATGGGATAGGGAGTGAGCCATGAGCTAACTGAAGACCTCGAGCTTTAGTAATTGGCCGCGTTGGAACCGAGGATCGGTTCCAAACCCATCAGTAAAGAATGAAGGCAAGATGGACAACTCACATGGAATATTTTGGTAGGTACATAACTTCTTTTTTAGCTTTATATGGCTACCAAGGTTAAGTATGGGAAGTGTTTACAAGAACATTCATTACATGCACTGTAAACTGCTTCACTTAATGCCATTAATTAATAGTACTTACAATTCACTATGTCCAGATATAGCTGGGGTGTTTCTTCTCACACTTGGCATTCTAGATATACCTTTTAAAATGTTTATATGAAAAGGGTAATGCCCATTTTTAATACTGACTTTTTTAAAATGTGCATCGTTACAGTAGTGAGATTAGTTGGTGTCACTACTTAAGAAAACATACTGCTTATCTGCAGACAAGTTACTGACTGTATGGAAACTTATATTCAGGTAATCCTTATATGGCATGCTTTCACTGTATTGTGCTGCATGAAGTCATGTAAATGGAAATTTACCAGGCAAACACAAGGCCGGAATACCACAGAATTTTCACTATGTGTACACTTGGTATAATCTTTCTGATTAAAGTGGCAGTACAAGCATTGTGATAGGGCTGTTCTTGAATTCAGAAAGTGTACTCAAAGTGTACACGTAGTGTACAGTTTGTAGTAATCTTTATGAATCTGACCTACAGTACCAGCAGCTGAGGTTTACAGTAATGGCCAAAAACTGAAAATACACTGCCACTAATACTTTGTGGTAGAGGATTTCTTAGGAAAAATAGATGCAGAAAGTAGAAATATACAGTAAGAAATGATAAACACACAACAAAAAAATGTTTTCTGGCCTCTGGAAAGATGTAACAGAGAGAGCAGGAAAGAAGTAAACAGAATGGTAGGAAGAGCCTGATTCATGGCCTAGATGTTAACGAGTGCCTTGACGTTCATAGTTTAACTGTGGTAGATGCAAAATGGAAGATTGTAGGGTGTTCTGGTGTGCTTTATGAGAGGCTGAATTAGACAATCAATGAAACAATCATTTGCTAATAATTAATATTTTTGTTGTATGTAGAGATGTGGAAATAATAGGGGTGGAATAAATTTAGAAGATAACAGGCAAAGTGGATGGGAAGATTTGAATATTCCTCTGCACTGTGATTATGTTATTTGTCAGTGTGTGTCAATCTATCTATATGTATATGCTAAGAAGAATCAGGGGACTTGCCATGTGGTAGGATAGCAGTCTCTGACTGTTTTCCCACCTGAGATGGTGACTACAACTAGATTCTTTGCTCAAGCATTTGATTACAAGTTGCATTCCTGGGATTATGAGTAACACCAGCATTCTCACCTGTGGTCAGTCTAAGTATCCTGATTTTGAAGGGGAAGCGCTATCTGAGGTTTTTGGGTGTATCAGAGTCAGATAAGTTGTTTCCCCTGATTAGGAACAGGTTCAAGAATCCAAGATGTTTTCTTTTACCCAAATGCTGTCTGGATTTAGGGATGTATTCATTTGGGAACGATCATCAGCTGCCCCTGAGATCAACCTAACAAGAGGGTTTCCTTTCCCAAAAAGGATAATCCTCCTTACAACTTATTACTGTGTTGAGATACGTCACCTGTCTTTCTCAAGTCCCCCTCCAGGTGCCACATCTCTAAAGTTAGCTGTCATCAAGGCTGTGTGGCCGTCAGTGGTTTCTAATAAATTGGTGCTCAGCATTGTTGTCAGGGGTACAGATGGCAAAGAAAAGAACATCTGTCTCCATTAAAAGGAGTTCCTCCTCATCCGCCGGACTGGACTTTGATATTCCCTCCTATTCTCTGGCAAGTGATGGAATCAGGGGTCATAGAACTGGTCTCTCCTGTTTAAAAAATGAGAGGTTTCTACTCCAGAATTTTCCTGGTACCCGGTACCAAAAAAAAAGTTGCCATGGAGAGCCATGATGGACCTTTCCTTTCTGAGTATATCTGCCAAAGGTCCCCAAGTTCAAGATGCTCACCCGCTTAGACACTGCTACCCCTGTTGCCAGACCACTTCTATACAATGACCCTGGTCTTGAAGGATCTATATCATCATAACCATTGCTTATCACTTCAGGAGATTTCTGAGATTTGTTGTGTCTGGTTCACACTATTAGTTTTCTGTATTGCTCCTCCAGTGTTTGCCAAATGCCTTGCCCCAGTAGTGACGCACTGTCAGACTCTGGGTATCCACATTTTTCCTTAATCGGGCAACTTGCTGATCTGTGCAGAGTCTGCATCCAGTTGTTTGTATTCACTAGAGAAGGTCTCAGCCTTACTCTCCCAGCTAGGGGAGACATGAACCTATGGAAGTCATGTCTGACACCCTCGCAAAGAGTAGTCTTTTGGGGTGCTTAGTCGACTTCCACAATAGAATGGTGCTTCTTCCAGAAGACAAAGTCCTATCTTACATGACAGTCTTTCTGAAACTCTCCATGAAGAATGTCACTTTGGCAAAAGAATTCCTAAAAATTCTTTGACTGATGGCTTCCATGAGTCTCTTGCTATCACTGGCTTGTCTTCACATAAGAAAAATTTCAGTGGTGTGTTCAGAATTGTGGCACCTGGCACCTTCATTCCATGGAGCCCCAGTTGCTGGTGCTGCATTTCATCAGATAAGAGTTACAGTGGTGGAGAGATCAGCTGAGTATCAAACCAGGACCTCCTTTCTCCCCACAGGTGCTAGTGCAATCTGTTTTGACTGATTCATCTGACTTTGCTTGGGGAGCTGCATCAGTGGGGATGCAAGTGCTAGCCACTTGGGGGCCCAAGGAATCATAGAAACACATTAGCATCAAGGAGATGTTGATGGTAATTCATGCCTTGAAAGTACTTCAGCTATGAAATCCTGGATCTCTTCTGGTGGTTATAGTTATGGACAACACCACAGTGATGTGGTACCTCAACAAGCAAGGGGGTAAATGGTCATACCGTATGTGCCAGTTGGCAGTGATGGCCTCAGAGCTGGTTTTATAGCATTCTCTGACTCTTCAGACATTGTACATCCTGTCAGAGCAGAATATTGTGACAGTCAGACTAAACAGACCCTGGGAAGACCCGCACAAGAGGCAGCTTAAGGCAGTTGTGTTCCAGGATGTAGTCCAAGTTTGGGGACTGCCTCAAATAGATATCTTCACCTCCTTTCAAAATAGACATTTGGGGAAATTCTGTTGCAGATATCCTTGCAGCCACGTTTGGAGGACAGCTGTATTCTCGTTCCCTTGGTAGCAATGTTCCTGCATGCAATTCCATCCTTTCCACTGATTCACAAGGTACTTCTGAAGGTTCATAAAGAAATGACAAATATTATTGTGGTTACCCTCTGTTGGCCGAGACAATCTTGGCTGTCCCTTTTAATAGTAGTGTCCAAGGGCATTTACCGCAGACATCCTTTCTTGATCTGCTCACACCATTGCAGGGGCAACTGGTGCACCCCACTTTGAAGAAACTTTAACTGACAGCCTGCGTGATTCAGTCTTGACTTCGTTTAGGCACTTGTTTCATGAGCATGTGCAACAGGTGTTAAAGGAAGCCAGAAAACTTGCTACTAGAAAATCTTATGTTTATAAATGTCTGAGGTTTTCTAAGTGGTGCCTAAATATCCCTCTGCTCTTGAAATATTTGTGTGAGCTGTTTCAGGATTGCTTATTGAATGAAACCTTTTAAGGTGTATTTAACAGCCATCTTTGCTTATCTGCCAGTGGATCCTCCTCTTTCTTCTTCTCTTTGGTAAAAGTTCATGAAAGGAGTTTTTCACGAGACCCCCTCATAAGCAAACTCCTTCTTTGTGGGATTGCAGCTATGTTCTTGAAAAGTTGACCTTACCACCTTTTGAACTGGCAGAGCAAGCTGATCTCAAGTTCTTAACATGGAAAACAAACCGTTTTTTTGCTTATTGCTCTGACACCTGAAAGGCGAGTTTCTGAGCTGCAGACTCTGATTGTGGGACAACCTTACTTGATTTCCCACAGAGACAGGGGTTTTTATGCACTAATCCTTCTTTCATGTTGAAAGTGGCCTCAGTATTCACTCTCAGTCTATTAAACTCCCTGTGTTCTTTCCAGAATCTAAGAATAAGGGAGAGAGGATACTTCATACCTTGGATGTGTATCAGCAGCTCAGGTACTATCTTGAGAGAACGAACCATTTAAGGAGGCCAAAAGGCTTTTTATTTCCTACTCAGGAGCAAAGAAATAATGACCTGTCTCTAATCAAACTATTGTATGTTGGTTGTACTCTGGTATTGTTTTTTGTTACACCCACCATGGCAAGGCGAATCCTGGCAAGGTAAAGGAAAATTCCACCAGGGCCTTTTATTGGAAAGAGGGTGGACTCGAAGTATTCTAGGGGCAGCAGCTTGATTCTGTATCCGTACCTTTACTAAGGACTAAAATCTGGATGCCTTTTCTAAATCCAGAGCAGGCTTTGCAAGGACTTTTCTCCAGGGACTCCTGGACCCTTGCCCTTCCTCCTCAGGTTGGGTAAGCTTTGGGAAGCTACCCATATGCCAGTACGGAAGTGTGTTTTTTGAACAGAGTACAGCTGTGCAAGTCCTACTTACCTGTAACAATATATGGTCGAAGAACACACTGCCTTACTAGCAGTACCCTCACCATCCTCCTTTTGTTGGTTGTGTATAGTTTATTGTTAGAGATTCCACTGAGTCTTGCTTGGCAGGCTTCTTGTTTTTTTTTTGTGTGTGTGTGTGTGTGTGTGTGTGTGTGTGTGTGTGTGTGTGTGTTTGTGTGTAATTTTTAATTTTTATTTTGGAACAGTAGATGTTTGTAAAACCTGTGTTTTTATGTGCTTTTCCTGCTGGACCCTAGAAAACTGAAGGGTTCTGTATGTGGATTTGAAGGGCAGTCTTGGTCCTGTCAGGTGATTGGTCCTTCACACCTATAGACATGCATTGGGTGGAGCTCTGAGCTTTGATATACTGCCAGAGGAAGGTTAGCAGGGCACTAGTACTCATATGCCAGTAAGGCAGTATGTTTTATGAACATCTACTGTTATGGTTAACTTGGACTTATGCAACTGTACTATATATAGAACTCTAGAGGGTACTCATAGCAGTATGGAGATAAGGGCATAGCCCAGGTGACTGGAGAATAAGCATCCAGCTGCTAGCACAGATGGCTAAGGATGGACAGGGCTACACCTTACCTTAAAAAAACATTTGCCCAACACAAGATACTCAGACACACACCACATATGTATAGAATTAAATGTATCCTCTTCCTTGGCTCTTATTCTAACCCTAACTCAGAAACACTCACACACACTCTCCCTGCCCATTACAGACACCATGAAATACACATTATACCAAATTCACTGACACACTCCCAGCTCATCACAGACACCATCAAATACATAGTATACTAAATTTATCCCCTTCCCTAGCCCTTACTGAAACCATTTCTTAATGCCAAATGTTTTGGTATATCTGAACCTTTCAGATTAAGACGCAAAAAATAAACTTACCTTTCTCAATCCAACATCCATATCTGATGCTGCCATCACTCAAACATAAGTCCATTCAGTCAGAATGACTTTTGGTGAAATTGGCACACCCATTACACTAAAACATACATACTGTCCACATTCGATCACATTCCCATTCACACATAATAACATTCACTGTTTTTAAATTGACACACTAACCTTTTGACAAAATAAGATCCATATGTGTATGTACACAGATACACGCACACACACACTTACATATATGTGCATATATATATATATATATATATATATATATATATATATATATAGATAGATAGATAGATATATAGAGAGAGAGAGTAAAAAAGCTAATACAGTTGATCAAAAATCAGTGGATTGTAAAGTACTAGCTTTTTCACCATGAGATCACAGTACAGTGGGGATCAACACATATGTCCTTTCCCCACTGTAGCATGGTCTTGCAGTTGGAATATATAATTAGTAGGGGGTGTGGGGGCACATGGGAGCTTGTTCCCTGCAAAAGTGCTGGTTGAGTGTTTTGTGACGATTCTTTGTGGATTGATGTTTTTCTGTTTTGGCCATATGAGGTCGATGAAGTTAGTGTTGACATCCCTGCACATCGATGAACTGTTACAAATCCATATCCACATATGTGTTTGTATATCTATTTTATATATATGTATATATATATATATATATATATGTATGGGTTACCTCCATTACATCGACAGACCATTTCATTGAAACCCATTTCACTGACAGACCATTTCACTGACAACTAGTACTTGCAGGAATTTAAGACAAATAACATGGATTTTTCCCCTTCCCCAATGTAGTGCGACCCTGGAGTTAGTATATATATAGTTGGAGGGGTGTCGGGGGGCACAGCCCCCCACCTATTTTGGTGTAAAAGAAGAATATAACACAAAAGTACAGAATTTAAACCAAAATAGGTGGGGGGCTTTGCCCCCCCAACTATATATACTAACTTCAAGGTCGCACTACATTGGGGAAGGCGACAAATCCCTGTTATTTGCCTTAAATTCCTGCAAGTACTAGTTGTCAGTGAAATGGTCTGTCAGTGAAATGGGCTTCAATGAAATGGTCTGTTGATGTAATAAAGGTAACCCATATATATATATATATATATATATATATATATATATATATATATATATATATATGGTTTACCATTAAAAAGTCGAAATTAAAAAAAAACAGTATTAAAAACCGAACTATTAAACCAAAAATATAAATACAGAGTATGAGTAATGCCAAAAACCGTATGGAAATGTCGAAAACATCGAATGCAACATTTTTGGCAATATGCGGCAATCCCAATCCAATTTGTGCAATTCATAAGTAAGCATATGTGTTTCCATCCACAAATGAAGAGTATAGCAATAACTAACAGCTATAACTCAAAGAAAGGTGTAACACATACATGTAAAGCAATATTGTATTAATTAAATTAAATCCACGTCCCAGTAAGTGTTACTGTAACACAAGTCCCATAAACATAATGTACCAAACTATCAACAGATGCCAGATGCCGATGGTGGGCACTACAGTTCCTCCAGCCAATGTGGTTAA
This sequence comes from Protopterus annectens, assembly GCF_019279795.1. NCBI lineage: Eukaryota > Metazoa > Chordata > Ceratodontiformes > Protopteridae > Protopterus > Protopterus annectens. Next base: position 1,538,967,128 of record NC_056737.1, read on the forward strand.
AATTAGCAGTGATGTGCCATTAACTAACAAACCCCAGAGGTGTAAACTCATCACGTTTAGCTAATAAACGTTGAATCATATGTTCCTTATCTGTAAGTCTATTTTTCTTGGGTGAGGAAGGAACACAGCATAACAACTTCTGTTTCAGATCTTCCAAATGATTCTGCTCTAGGCATATAGCATATAAAACATCTGTGATATACAAGTTCTTTTTCCCTAGTAAACTCCTTAATATGCAGTGCCAGCATTCCACAGCATTCTAGCTCCTTGGGTAGCCCATAGTGCAAGTATCCAACTGATTCCAGAGTGACACTTGAAAGAGAGGGGGTTGTCTCTCAGAGGTGCTGCCACGCATACCATGCCATCTAGGATGGCCTAAAATGTAGTTATTCCTGAAAAAATTACATAAGGGTGTACCTGTATCACCCAAAGCCTCCTCAATAGATGTTAATGTTTCCAGTACGTCTTCGATACGTATGAATGCCAGAGCAGGAATCTGTTTACATAGAAGGGCAAACTGTGTGTCAGTATCATACACTTGGGTTAAATTGAGCTTCTGTATCTGCCTCCACAGAATCTGGCACAGGTGAAACCAGCAACCTTTTGCCATACTGTTAGGAAGGTGCTTCACAATGCTGTTCACTGCCCCTTTTTCAAAATCACTTAGAACCATTTGGGGCCTTAATTGCAGTTGGAATTCCTCACATATGGACAGCAATGTGGACCAAAACTGATCATAACACTCTTCACAATTGGAAGGGAGAATGCCATACACAACAGGTACAACTTTATTGGTTGCAGTAATGTCCAAACTACAATGTACAGAGTACAACTGCTTACATTCTCGAGTGCTAATAGGAAAGGTCCCATCCACCAAAATATATTCTGAATTACAGAGCACAACTAGATTACTGTCTGTTGTCATAATAACAACATCATTTGTATGGCTCCTTAAGGCGCTGTGTATAATAATGAACTGGTCCTGCTTCAAAGGTACCATGTCTGGACTGAGATCCTTCAAACTAGTGGGGTCCACTCTAGGATGTGTACTGTTCCTATGCCTCACCCTACGGACACATTGTTTTAGTGCATCGGTATTGGTTATGGTAGTGACTACATCAGTGGACTTGCTTGCTAGAACCTCTGACACAATCCTACACTGGTCCTCTAATGCCTGCTCAGCTCTCCTTTTAATTTTTTCTCATGGACCTTTGTCTGTTCTACCCTCACAACATCAGGGGCATGGAAATGTCCTATACTTTTCAGTATTTTCTCTCCACTATCACCTTTTTCAGTTATGCACTGGCCCTTACACTTTTGCTTAGATTTCTGTGTACAACACCAGTATTTCTTCTCTAATGTTTTCTTCTCCAAATAGTACTGGTAGCCATCTAAACATAGTATCAACTGTCCCTTTTGAGACATTACCGTGCCATAGCTAGTGCTAATTACTCCAGGAAAATTAAATGCATGCTGCTCAGCCATCTTATTTTAGCACACCTATAAGTCAATCACAATTTCAAGATTACTAACGTATTTATGCACTACACGAGGATAACTACAACCTCCCCTATACTGTCAACATGCTCTTATAGCACTACATGCATAATAGTCTCACACGTTACATATAACGCTCACTGACATAGGTATGAGCTAGCTGCACTTCAAATACACCATGTAACCATCGCCATACCCTTCTACAACTTCACTACCACTACTCGCACTTCAAGACAACAGTCCTGTCACTTATACATGAAGATAGTTTCAGTAGTATATTACATATACAGTTGCATTTTAAAAAAGCAGGACATAGTAGACATTAGAACTTTCACAACAATATTGACACAACACACATTTGAAATCATAAGGCAGATTACATGTCGACTTTCAGCTAAATTTAGCAGCCATATCATCCAAAAATATTATTAATTATAACAGCAATATAAGGACAGTTACTGTACTCCTGTCTGGTAGGATACAAATGCTAGACACATACTGAAATGGAGATATGTAAAGTGATATAATTGTCAATCTGGATTACAATTGCATACTACAATTACTTCAGCGAATGCACATACAGATTACTGTAGACGGCTCTAACATTAATTGTACACTTTGCCTGTTAGGCTTTAGTTGTACTACAACAAAACTGTCCTGTCCTATTATAATATGCATGTACCACCAGCATTACTACGTTCCATACTTACCCTTCCTAGGTATTCCTTACTGTCGAATATCCTGTTTTCGAATGACGTCTGTCAACAAAGTCCAAAATGCTACTTTATTCCATGGTGTAAACTCCCACCCTGTGCTTACATCAGCTACTATCCCTTCCTCGCATCACACTGTTATGCCGCACCTCCTGCATACATCTACATCATAGCAACACACAAGAATGTGATGCATCTGTGTTGCAGTCATCTCAGAACGATGGATTTCCTTGTGCGACGTTCATATGTGCAACAGGAGCATATATACGGTAATATGGAAGTCGCAGTTATGAACAGGCATCAACAAACACGTTCTGTATGGTGTAATTCAAACATATGGTTGCCAGGTAAGTGAACAATGACATTTTAATAGTAAACCTATATATATATATATATATATATATATATATATATATATATATATATATATATATATATATATTAATTTATGCGTCTACTACTGATGAATGAAAACCTACTTACCTGAATCAGTAAATGTTGATACAGCTTTGACTTCGCCAAAACCACAATACAACGAACACTCGGATGATTAGAAAGTTACCCAGGGAAAGTAACCACTTGGCCACTACTGTGAACTTTGCTCCTTTCCCCAATTTAGTGCAATGTCATAGTTGGTATATTTAGCTAGGGGGATATGGGGGGCAAATTCCCCCATATAGGTGTGTTTAATCTGCTTCAGTTTTTATTTTTTGTGGTGTCAGACACCTGGTTACTTACCTGGAGTTTTTACTCAGTAATCCGAGTGTTCATTATTTTGTGGATTTTGTGATGTCTCTAGATTTTCTGATTCAGGTAAGTGGGTTTTCATTCTTATGAAGTAGACAGATCTATATCTGTATATATAAAGCTACAGGACATACCCAGCTAAGCTAGAGTCTTCACTTTGTAATATCTTAAGCCTTCTGCAGTGGAGACCCATGTGATATATGCAAATGACCTCTTAAGGACATACCCATTTTTCAGCGGTGTGGCATTTGAATGCCCATGACATTTCACTTTTTATATTTTAGATCTTTACTGATGTATTCAGCCAAATAAAGCCAAATCCTACTAGCTATAGACATGCCATATTTCACCCCTTTTCTGTGATCCTCAGTATAGCATAACTGGGTTGTTTGGCTATACTCTGCAAATACAGAGCGTAAGACCAAACCTGATGTCCGTAAGCAAAGTATCCCAAATAATGGCATTTCTATAGCTAGTGGGGTTTGATTTTATTGGCCGGAATGCACCAGCTGTCCTTAATTTCAGAAGTTTACCAAAGTTCATGGGTTGCTTTAATAGTCCTAGTAGTACTTTTCAGTCTCCTGGTAATGTTTGTATACTATCCCTATAATGAGGAGTTTTGTATCTGCTGTATAATTATTTTTTTTCTTGTGTTGTAAAGTTTATTTATGAAGGTATACAACCATTGTATTTCTGGTTGGGACTGCTAATTCTATGCATTTGTCTAAATGGGCATAGAACTCTTTTGTGAAACTGACTGCTGTTTTATCATCCAAGCTGGTTTTGTTCATAGGTGAATACTAGGCTAATTGCCATGAAGAACCATTTTAAGCCTAGCCAGTAACCCATGGTCTGAATCAAATCACATACCGTGCGTCCTTGAGATGAAGACCTTAACCATGATGCCAAACCCAATGATTTGTTAAATAGGTAGACCCACTGGACATGCAGACACTTTCCCGGGGTGACCTGGGAGCAATGTCTGGTTTTGTCACTTACACAGCATGCAAATGAGAACTGAGGGAATCAGATCCAGTACCATAGGAATTACAGCTCTCAACCTTAACCCTCTGTGCCAACTGCCAGACAGGAAAAGTTCACACTAGGCTATCAGTCTTCAGGCCATTACAAGCCTAGCCAATGACCAGAGGTCTGAATCAAACCCTTTACATTGTATCTGTAAGGTTAAGACTTTAACCATTATGCCAATCTGTGTCAAAAGTGAATTTTGAGATTTCATCATATAATTGCATGAGGTTTACCATTCTGAAGTCCTTAAGTTCAGAGGTATTGTTTTTGAGGGCTTTGGAAATTTTGAAGACAGATGTCACAAGATTATAGTCAAATCTAGGAAGGAAGAGATCAGGGGAATAGTATATGTTGATAGTATATTTGTGAGGACCAGATCTAGACTATTATATCTTCAGGTGGGTTTATTAATTATCTGTTCAAGAGAGTTTTTGTTAATTAAGTCCAAGAACCTATGGGCATACCCTAAACTGGAGGTGCAGGTATCCAGATAATTAGACAATAGTTAAATATTTGGAAATAATGGAGTTCTTGTTAACAAGGAGCTCTTTGAATACTTTCAGGAATTGATTATGATCATAAGGGGACATAGAGGGTGTCCTGTAGCACATTAGTAGTTGTCAGTTTGTCTTATTTACGTTAATGTGGAGTTCTGTCTGTGGGTCTCTGGGAATTTGTCTAGAAGTGATATGATCCTTGATATATATGGAGATGCTACCAATGTAGCCATCAGCCTTGAAGACATGGTAGGTGCGAAATCCAGTTGTGGGATGATTGGTTTCTTTACATTTAAAACAATTGCAATAATTAGAACATGGAAATGCTCCAGACAGTGGCAGAGATTTGGGTGGCTGTCTGGGGTCCACAGCCCCAAGGGGTCCATGGCAAGCCAGTAGAATGTTTTGTTATGTTCAGCAATGTTAACTCATTTTAGTTAGCTTATGTAGTGAACATAATCTTTAAAGTATTTTAGTATAAAAAGAGCATAAAATGACAGACAGTCCAAGTATTTCCTTTCTATAATCACAGTGCCAACCATTTGCACTTGCACAGCTTTGGTGGTGATGTTATTTTATTTATTACTAAATAAAGAGTCATTTCTTTGCTTAAAATACATAACCAGCAGTCCTACAGACAGCTCCACAGCTTTCTGCTCATTGCTTTCTTATGATTCATTGCAAAGGCAATAAGCAGAAATCCATGGAATCTCAAATAGTATGGAAGAGCCATGAACTGCTGTAGAGAGGGTTTTAGTAACACGAGAGAAGTATTTTTTTTTCATTCTGAAAAAGAATCAGATGCAACACTGATATCTGCAGTCAGTATGGGGCTACAAGTTGGCTATGGATGAAAGCAGATTGTTTCTGCTTAGTTTAAAGTCTGACTGCACAGTTTGTGTGTAAAACAAATTTGAATTTGCCCCTAATTTTGCAGACTGTTCTTGACTTTGCTTCATTTTGATTGGTGTCTAATAAAACTTTTGGTTTCTTGGCAAATCTTTGAGGACTGCAGTCACTGAATTGTGTGTGTGTTTATGTGTAAGTGTGTTGGGGGGGGGGTGGCTGTAGATGAAAATAATTTACCTCTTGTTGTTCAATAAATTTGGTGTCTGGATGAAAGCAACTTGTCACTTGTTCAGTTTAAAGTCTGCCTACTTTACTTTCTGGCTACTGTATAGATGTACAACTGCCTGATTTTGCAGACCCTCCATGATTTTGCCTTATGTTTTGGTTGATGCCTTGTCATTTTTTTTAGTTTTCTGGTAGATTGCTGAGGAATGCAGCCACTGAATGGGGAGGGTTGACTTACTGTGGATGAAAGCAATTTATCCTCTAGTCATGTGGTCATCTTAAAGTCTAAATGAAAGCACGGTGATGGTTGCTCAGTTTAAAGTCTGACTGCATTTCTTTCTGTCTATTCTTTCTGTGTAAAACAAAGTTGAAAACTGTCCCTGATTTATTGTGTTAATTTCTGTCTACTCTTTCTGTATAAAACAAAGCTGAAAACTGTCCCTGATTTTTTGCAGACTATCCCTAACATTGCCTCGTTTTTCGGTCTGTACCTAATAACACGTTTTGTATTTTGGCAAATCATTGAGGATTACAACCAGTAAAAGGGGGATGATAGCTGTGGATGAATGCAATTTGTCCTCTTGTTTTTTGGGTTGTTTTTGTTATTATAAATTCTGGTTTTACAGGATTAGTGTTCATATTTTTAAAATACATTAAACTGTTTATTGTCTGGTGATTTTTATTATAAAACAAATATGAAACCATCCCTGATTTAAAGACTATGTCTGATTTTACCTTATATTTTGGATTGTGTCTTATAAAGTATAGTTTTAAGTCTAGTCATGCATCCCAAATCTGTAACAAGTTCTGGTACCCTTGATAAGTGTAAGCAGGGGCTTGGAAGGTGAAACATTTGCAAGCAGTGGCCTGGCTGATGAACCATTTGAATGCTGCCAGAGTCATTAGAGACATAGGTGCCAAACCATGGATAAATTTCCTTTGCCCCATCCAGTTGTGCAAGTTACATTTGAATTGGGTTAGGGAGGAACTCTGCTTCACTTGGATGGGAAGCCTGTTCCAAAGAAGGACATAAGGGTTTGCACCTAATCTGTTAAGTTTGTCAATACTTGAGTAGGGTATTGTGTCAGATGCCTTGGCCAGGTCAAGGTAGGCAGTGTGAACCATTTTCCCTCATCCATTGCTTTGCTGATCTTCTCAAAGAAGTATACCAATTGAGTAGGCATAATCTGTTCTTGATGAAACCAAACTGGGCTGGATCCAGTGTCTGGAGGTTTCCTATGTCATTATCAATCATTTCCATGGTAATTCTTTCCATGGCTTTGGATATAAGACTAGTGAGACTTATGGGTCTATAGTTGCCAAGGTCTGTAAATGGCTCAACTTTGTGCACAGGAATGACTGTTGCTGTTGTCCATTCATGAGGCATGAAGCCTGTCTGGAGACTACAGTTAAATAGCAATTCCAGGGATAGTAGGATGAGTTATATTTGATGGCATTTCCTAAAGGACGGCTGAGGGGGAGAGAGGAGTAAAGTTGGAGCTGAATTTGTTGACCAGTCGTTTTGTGATATCTTCTGGCTCAGTATAGGTGGCTCCATTTACAATGAGCTATGCTCACAATTGTGTATTGCCTTTGAGGTTGCAAACGTAGATAAAGAATGCCTTGAGGTTTTTCTTGGTTTGGGAGGCCAAATTTACATTATATTTGGTTTTGGTAGACTGTATTTGTTCTCTGCGTTTGTTTAGTTTGATGAGAGTTCTTTTATCCTGCTGGGTGCTGCACTTTCTATTTTTTGCTATGATTTTCTTCCTTCTGTTGAAGGGGGTGAGGGCTGGCTGTGAGAACAACTGAGTCACTGACCCTATTGGCATTTGCTGATTTGTATGAAGTACATTGGAATATTTATTCCCTGCCAACTGTAGGGCACTAAGTTGAAGCTGCCAATGATTTCACAAAATGTGACTACTTCACATTTTTGGTCTGTTTTACATAACATTTTTGTTTTTCTGTTAAATCCTTTAGGATCGCAATCACTAAATGATGACAGACTTTTGACTTTTCAGGCTTTGTATCCTTCAGAAAATGCATGCCAGTCCATACACTGTTATTAAAGCAACTTTTCAAGTATATAAGAGTAATAATTAAAATCCGTCTCCAGTTTTGGACCTTTATTCTTTATTTTTTTCCCCCTTATTCTTGCACTAAAAGGTTGAGAGATATTTTGTTATCACAGCTAGACATGATTTACATGACAGATGGGTTGTAACTGTGCTGGGCAGGGGTGAGATGAATGTAACTTACTCTCTGGTCATTTGCTCAGTTAGCCCTCTGGTATTGCAGAACTAATGTGCATTTGTGTGAAATAATGTGGAATACTTATGACTGTTTATGTGAAACAAAATCGGAATTATATAGCTCTCAACTGCCTCTAATTTTGCAGAATACAATTGCTTTTGCACATATTTTTGTCTGTTCCTCATTAAATTTGTGGTTTATAGCAAATTGTTAAGAATTGTATTCAGTAAATAGGGGGAATCATTTGAGATACATGCTTCATATCCTTCAGAAAATGTATGCTAATGGAAAAACTGTTATTCTGTCTATGATTTTGGGCTTTTGTCCCTCATTATATATAGATTCAAAGTTCATAAGTGCTTGGTAGACTATTGCACTGTGTGGCTCTTAAGAAGTCTAGCCTTACATTCCCATGATAGTATTTAGCCCTTATATTTTGTATACAACTAACACAGAGATGGGCCAAACAAGGGCATGTTGGGACATTTACAGGTTTCACCTATCCATGAGAAACAAGGGTGATAAACCATGTGGGTATTTGCAGTTATCCATCCATTCATCCAAATTACATTTGAATAGAATAAGAGAAATACTTTACTTTATGTTTAATGGAAAACATTTCCATAGAAACAGTATTGTCTCTGATACAAACCTGTGCCTTCAGCTTGTTACATTATTTTCCTAAAGTGATTGAAATCCCTTAAGTGGGTGTTTATGATATAATTGGACTTGCAAATGTGTAATAAGTTTGACAGAATATGGTCTGTTGAAACTCTGTACTGGAAGCAGAGGTCACCTCACACTAGCCTGTTTGATACTTAGATGAAGGATAATGTTTTGAGACGATTTCCATATTTTTTATAATTTAGGCCCTTAATTTTTTGGGTGAAAAAGCACTGTGGTCATTCCCGTCATAGCAGTGTTTGGAGAGGTATATACAAAAAAGCATTATACTGAATGATTAGCATAATGAGCGGTAAATACAGAAGAATGGCTACATCCCTGGGTCTTGATGCAATACCTTTAGATAGGAGCTGAAAAAAAAGGACTGCCTTACAACAGTAGATAAGTTGTGATCAAAAGACAGCTTATTGTCAATATAGGTTCCCAGGTCCCTAACAGTAAGATCAATTTTCATGGTTGTGTTGTCAATGTGATAGTTACAAGATGAGTCATGATTGCTGAAGGATATAGTTATATACACTTCTTAACATGCAGTTTTAGTCTATGGTTTTGACACCAGCTACTAGTTCAGGATGGGCCATCTTGGAGGATCTTGATGTTTATGATAGCACAAAGGATGCAGTCATCTGCAAACTTGATCAACCACAAATCCTTAACATTAGCTTTGCCCTCCAGGAAGTAAATGCCAAAGAGGAGTGGTCCAAGGACTGAACCCTGGTGTAAAACACTAGCAACAGGTCTTTTTATAGAAGGTAGAGCTGCCCATCCTAACTTTCTGGTCTCTGTTTGTGAGCCAATTTGGCTTCCAGTGAGTTACATAGGGACAATATTTAGCTAGGAGAGTTTACCTATGATACCTCAGTGTGGGATGAAGTTGAATACTTCTCTAAGACCTAGATGTGTGATGTATGCCATTTTGCCCTTATACATTACTTCAGTAACTTTTTTGAAGAGGTTATCCATGTTAAGTAGGCAGGACCTGCCTTTGATGAATCCGAACTGAGTTAGGTCAAATGTTTGTAGTTTACCTATATCCTTATTTAATAATCCCATAATAATCCATTCCATAAACTTACAGATGAAATTAGACTGGTCTAGCTTATGCATCTGCAATTACCCAGTCAATTTGGAGCACCACTTTATGCATGATAATGACTGTTGCTGCCCTCCATTCATCTGGCATGAATCCTGTTTTGAGGCTGGTATTGTATAGTTTCTGTAAAGGATCAGGCAAGTGCAGGCAACCTGCTATGTTATCTGGCTATAGGCAGTTCCTTGGGAACTTGTGCAGGCAACCTGCTATGTTATCTGGCTATAGGCAGTTCCTTGAGGACTTATTCTTAGGAGATTTTGGGGTAGGGGTTGTAAGTGTGGGTATTTGATCTGGGAATATTGGAGGAGGTGAAGTTTGAGTTAAATTTGTCTGCTATTAGATGGGCTGTATTCTCTGGGTCTGAGTATGTGATATTTCATATTAGCTCTGTACAATGCTGGGCATTTTTTTCTGAGGTTTTTAACATAATTAAATAAGGCTTTTTTTGGTTACCCTTCACCTGGGTGGCTATTTTTATCTCATATCTGATGTTTAATTTGCAGGGTCTGAATTTTGCTGTTTAGTTAGATTTACATTTTCATGAAATTAGACTTTTTTCTTTTAATTTTTATTTTTGAATTTAGCATTATATTTTTTTCAGTGGGGACAGACGTGTATATGCATCTATTTGTACAAACATAGACTTTGTCAATAATAGATTCTGTATCAGCAGTCTGGTCATTAAGAATGAAGGCACTTTTGAATATAGACAGATAATCTCTGAAAACCAAGACACTGGAAGATGCTTCAGGCTTCAATATTATGCTGAATGTGATTGACTTGTGGTCTGATTTGACCAGGGAAGAAGTTACAGTTAATGAGGAGGAAATCTGCCCCATTTTGGTAAGGAGCAAGTCCAGGATTCTATCACCCCTGGCTGAAGTGTGGACTAACTTTTCCGGTAAGTTTGTATTTATGAAATCAAGAAATCTCTGGACATACATGTATGAGGGTGTATACATTTCCCAGTTTATGGATGGGTAGATGAAGTTTCCTAGGAAAATGGTATTTGACTTAATACATTGGGACTCTGTCAGCTAGGAGGTACAGGCCGAAGGGGACATAGTTAGGCTCCTATAGCTGTGATATGATAAGGGGCTTTGTTAATAGTAAGTTGGATGTGGAGAATTTGTAAGTCATTATCTTGTGTAAAAAGCCTGGGGATTGTTTTTTTTTTTTTTTTTTATGATGATGGAGACAATGCCGCCTTTAGTGCCTTTCTAATATGGTGGGCCTGAGATTTTGATAGGCATTGAAACTCAGTAGTCTTGGATCAGGTCTCGTGATGATGCATCTATCAATGTTTTCCGGGGTAAAGAGTGATTGTATGGAATAAAGTTTTATGTTAAGGTCCTAGTGTTGAGCAGTAATACTTTAATGTTAACAGGATTTTGTTTAGTTATGTGTTGGAAAAGGCATAATGGGGTGGACATGGATTTAGCTAATATACAGAAGTCTTGGGGGAGAGGTGCAGGTCATCCTTTTCAAAACATTTGTGACTGTCTGCCATCTCTTCCCAGGCTGATATATGTTGGGCCCCCTTTGAATGACAACAGAAGCTAAGGCAACTGTTGAACTCAATACTCTCTTGTTTGTATTTATTTTATTTTTATATTTGTTGACTGGGTTTGCCCAACTGGGCTACAATTGCCCGTTTTCAGCAGAGGCCTGAGGAGAAAAGCTCCAACAGAAAAATAGAAATTTTACTTATTGAGTACATATAGAATACATTCATCAGTACCACACATTAATGCATTACAGTGTCATACATTGCACTGTGGCAAGTGAAATACATATAGAGATGCATTCATCAGAGGGATACATTCATAATTACATATTATATACATAATAGTGCAATAGTTACATATTGAACCAGGTCTGAACTCAGCGGTTAGCATCAGACCAGCCCTATTGGGAGATAGTTGAATCATTTATTTATTCTAGGTTCTAGTTTTAGTTTCATTATTTTTGTAAACAATATTATTGCACATGTTTGAGAAAAAATGTTATTGATAGTATTGATTTATTTATTTAATACAGATATAAATTTTTAAGTAGATTATTTATTTATTCTATTAATTGCATACATTATTCATATATATATTTTGTAAATAATAACTATAACACACTTTCTAATGGATATTTAGTTATATTGCCATTATATAAATATCGCTATGATATTCTCGATGTTTTTACATTTAACTTCCTTTCTCAACATTAACATCAGCTTTATATTTGCACATAAGTAGTACATGTAGAAAAAGATAGTTTTATGGTTCTAATTCTGTGTATGAACTTTTGAATGATCATTGGTTTGTAATATGCAATTTAAATTAGTGTTGGTTTTAAGTTGAAGGTAGTTCTTGGATGTTTTCAGAAGCGCAAAGCGTTATATGCTAAAACTTTTTATTTATTTCTAAGCTTGATGTTATCTTGACCATATCTTTTTAAAAGTCGTAATAGGCTTTTAATTGATGTTTGAATTGATTAATTGGGAGTATTTAGATATATAAAGGATGCATATTAATTAATTGATGTAACCTGATGAAGCACGCCATGGTGGTGCGTGAAAGCGCTTGTTCCTTATTTTAAAATAAAACTGTTTTACTCATCGTGGTGGTTCCTTGCAGTTTATCTACTACTTGTCTTTTTGGTGTTGGAAGGAACCTTTGGATGGTCATCTTTTGCCTGCTGCTATTATTCCTGGTTTTCGTTTGCTTTTTTGGCCAGCACACGATGGATTCTCTAAATATTGAGCTTGACTATAATCCGGCAAGTACGGGCGGTACTGAGGACTGGAATAACCTTTTTCATCAGCAGGAGAACCCTCTGCTGAGCTTGGACTTTCAGTATAATACTCAACCTACTGTTTCGAACAACGTGGAGAATTTACAAGATTATTATAGTTCTCTAAGACTTTTAGAGAACGACTTATACAAGCTCCACCGACTTATATGGCAGAGAAGGCACCTGGAGGCTTGTCTTCATTTTAAAGTAGTTCCCCGCAGCATGCGGGTATTGTGTATGCCAAGCTATGGAGATAGCCATCCGGACTTGTTGCGTAGATGGCAACAACTAAATATTGATTTTGGCATTAAGTACATTAATTTATTAATTGAATATTTTACTCCCATTGAATTGGATCTGGTTGTTAAAGTGGAGGATGAGCATAAGAATTTATTGCAAAAATATAAAGGTGACTTGTATGTTTCTAAGCTTAATAATATGCTTAGGCAAGTTGCGTTATATAGCAACAAACTTGAACAAATAAAATTAAAGAAGTTAAAACGAGATTATCAAGATTTCCAGCTGGGCCAGATTTTTGTTTGGCCAAGGTTTAATAGGAATGGGGCTGAATCGACTGTTAATGATACCACTCCCTTAGCTAACCTTAATGCTGAACATACTGAACACGTTGAGACATGCAATGAGCCACATGCCAGAAAGGAACTCTTGGCTGATAATCACAGTGATGAAATATTTCCCTCCAATGTTTCGTTACCCTGTAATCAGCAGGGCTTAAAAGCCAATGATGCACTGGGAGTGAGACCAAAATCAAATAATACAGTAACATCTGTTACAGCTACTGGCATCCCTTCTTTAAACCTCCCGCTTCCATACAAAGTCAGGGCGCCTACGCGTTCAGTGAGCCGAGGCCGAGGGAAGAGGAAATTTTCTGGCGAGGTACCAGAAGCACGGCGAAAGACCAGGAATTGAATACGTTGTTTTTTAATCTTACTTCTTTTGAATTCACAGCAGATGAACAGACACTTCTTAACAAAGGTTTATCCTTTATTCCATCCAGGGGAAGTAAACTTTCAGAAACGCTTATAGCGCTTCGTCTTTTTGCCAGGACACTTTCATTTAAGGTACTGTTTTTTGATTCCTCGCATAAAGACTGTACATATACATCCCATGTATGCAAAAGAAAAAGTCTATTTATACCTCCTATGCATAACATGGTTGATTGTTTCGTACGCTCTTGTGAGCAAGATTTTTATATGTATTATAAAGAGAAAAAACATAAAGGAATTTATATTAACTTGAATGCCAATTTAAAATGTTGTCTTGACAATTTCTGTAATAACAGCGAAATCACATTTAAACCAGTTGATAAAGGTGGAGGGGTGGTTGCAATGGACACCTCCCTCTATATTGAGCTAATGCAGAATATGCTAAATAATGATGAAGCTTACAAACCCATAGATAAAACAGTAGTTGGCTCTATAGTAAGAGGTGTACATGACACCCTTTATGACCTTCTTATGTGTCGCTGTATAGACAAGGATTTATATGATGTTTTAATAATTGATTCCCCATTGATACCCTTAATTAAGGGCCTTCCAAAAATGCATAAAGGGGTGCAACCTCCCCCTTTACGCCCAATAGTTTCAGGCAGGCACTGGGTGACTGAAAATGCTTCGACTTTCATACAGACAAAGTTGGGCCCCATGGTTAAATTAATACCCACAATCCTAAAGGACTCTTTTGGGTTGTTAGAGGACCTAAAACAGGATTCCCTAAGTAATAATATCCAGAGCAACACTTTATTAGTAACACTAGATATTAAGAATTTATTCACAAGCATTCCAAATGATTTTGGCTTGGAAGCTATTAGGGAATATTTGCATGCTAATGAAACATTAGATAATGCTAATCAGATGTTAGTTTGTAGCCTTTTGGATATGGTGTTAAATTCGTGATCAAACATATGCACAAACATGGGGAGTGGCCATGGGCACTCCCTGTGCCAATGCATATGCAAATTTAGTTATTTATCACTGGGAAAGTAGATTTATTTTTAATAATGAGAGGTTTAAAAATGTAGTTTTATATAGGCGCTTTGTAGATGACATCCTTTTATTTTGGAATAATGACTTAGATTCATTGTATGAGTTTGTTGCCTATATGGAATCTACCACTTCCTTCTTAAAATTTACTTTTGAACATTCATATAATCATGTCAATTTTTTGGATATAACTATTATTAAAGATGACCAAAGTAATATCACCACAACATTATTCAGGAAGCCATGTTGGAGGAATGCGATCCTCCATTATGATAGCATGCATCCTCGTTATATATTTCGTAATGTGATAAAAGGACAGATAACTAGAGTTTCCAGGCTCTGCAGTAAACAAGAGGATTTACATACTCAGGTAGATTTTCAGAAGAATTGTTTTATTAATAGAGGCTATCCTATTGATCTAGTTAATAATTTAACATCAACATATGGGACATCTACATATGTTAAAAAAGGGGGTTTTACTAATAATTTTAAGAGCAAAGAAGTAAGCCTGCCATTTAGTATTAAATATACTAATGATATACATCATATTTTGAATGTTGTTAAGAATAATTGGAAGATCCTACTACTTGATTCAACTCTGGCACAGATAGTAGGCAAGAAACCTACTTTCAGATTTAATAATAGTTTAAATTTAAAAAGGCTACTTTGTAATGATAAAATGGATGTTCGACAGGTGGATATCAGGTCACGATACAAGAAGGGAACCTATCCATGCACTAAATGTAATATGTGTAGTTACATATCAAAAATTCAGCCATTTGAAGT
Organism: Protopterus annectens; assembly: GCF_019279795.1. NCBI lineage: Eukaryota > Metazoa > Chordata > Ceratodontiformes > Protopteridae > Protopterus > Protopterus annectens. Next base: position 1,538,982,294 of record NC_056737.1, read on the forward strand.
ACCAGGATTAGATATGACATTTACACCAACTTTTTATGCGACATGTGATTCCAAAAACATTATTTACTTAGCCACCTGTGAATTATGTGATGCCTACTACGTAGGCATGACGTCGAGAAGGCTAAGGGATCGCATGTACAATCATGTCTACGATATAAGGAAGGAGAATATCAGTAATGCACTGGCTAAACATTGCCAGCAATATCCTAAACATCATTTCAAGTTTAGGGTGGTTCAGGTTGTGCACAATAACATGAGAGAAGGTGACGTCATGGGATACCTTGAACTCTATGAGCTAAGATGGATTTTCAACTTCCGATCACATATTGAACCAGGTCTGAACTCAGCGGTTAGCATCAGACCAGCCCTATTGGGAGATAGTTGAATCATTTATTTATTCTAGGTTCTAGTTTTAGTTTCATTATTTTTGTAAACAATATTATTGCACATGTTTGAGAAAAAATGTTATTGATAGTATTGATTCATTTATTTAATATAGATATAAATTTTTAAGTAGATTATTTATTTATTCTATTAATTGCATACATTATTCATATATATATTTTGTAAATAATAACTATAACACACTTTTTAATGGATATTTAGTTATATTGCCATTATATAAATATCGCTATGATATTCTCGATGTTTTTACATTTAACTTCCTTTCTCAACATTAACATCAGCTTTATATTTGCACATAAGTAGTACATGTAGAAAACGATAGTTTTATGGTTCTAATTCTGTGTATGAACTTTTGAATGATCATTGGTTTGTAATATGCAATTTAAATTAGTGTTGGTTTTAAGTTGAAGGTAGTTCTTGGATATTTTCAGAAGCGCAAAGCGTTATATGCTAAAACTTTTTATTTATTTATTTCTAAGCTTGATGTTATCTTGACCATATCTTTTTAAAAGTCGTAATAGGCTTTTAATTGATGTTTGAATTGATTAATTGGGAGTATTTAGATATATAAAGGATGCATATTAATTAATTGATGTAACCTGATGAAGCGTGCCATGGTGGTGCGTGAAAGCGCTTGTTCCTTATTTTAAAATAAAACTGTTTTACTCATCGTGGTGGTTCCTTGCAGTTTATCTACTGCAATAGTTACATAGCTGAAATATTTTACTAGTTATGTTTGTACAGTGATGTAGCAAGAGGAGAAGATAAAGTAGTAAGTTTGTTTATTGAAGGGAAGTAGAAGATTATAGGGGAGTGTTTACGGGGGATAATTGCATTGGCAGGTCCATTTTTCATGAAGGTATTTTTTGTAGCAGTTTTGAATTGATTGGGATGTTCAAGGGATCTTATATTTATTGGTAGGCTAGGTATTGCAGCATCATTGTTGTTGATGGTAGAATGCTTATTAGGGATAGGTTCTTAACAGCCTCATATGCATATTCTGAGAGCTCCATCTTTATATAGATCAGGAAGGTACATCTCAAGTCATTTAAACACATGTGTACTATAACTGTGTGTCATATGTGTACTAGTGGTTCGGACACTTGAGTGCTTGAACGATGTCGCAAATCCTGGCAGCTGATAGGTAACTGACTATGACCATCTCTTTACACAACATGGTGGGTGGTGCATTGGTGTCTCATTATAAAGATATCTGTGACTAAGATATTGGATTATGTGGAGGTTTGCCATATGGGCTTTTGAACTGAGTCAGGGTGTCTTTTAGGTGTATGTTTCAAGGTGGGTGCTGCCTGTGATGCATGTTTGAGGTTGCTGAGGGTACTTATTTCTTAGGTTACATTTAGGAGGTATCTTTGTGGTTTAGGTATGTTACTTTTAAGTGCCTCAGCATATATAGGTCTGTATGTTTTGTCTGAACTGTGTGTACTTTGTTTAGTGTTGGGTTGTGTGGTATTGAAACTAATTAAGTTTTTTGGCTTTGTCCTTGAATTTTGTTAAGAATTTGATACCACAGTTTGATAAGGTGCACATAGCAAAATGGCTATAACTGCTGGGTATTGTTAGATATGTCTGCAAATGAAAGTCACTTGCCCTCTTTATTGCATGGTTTAAACAGCCTGGCTTTGCAGAAGTACATTTGTGTGAAATAAGCTGAAATACTTGGGCTACTGTTAGTATCTTGACACAGTCTTGAAATACAGTACTGCTTCAATGATTATTTGTTTTTATCAAACTCAGACATCTAAGATGTGCATAGTCAACACTGGGGTTATAATTGCTGGATATGAAGGCTGTCTGTGGATGAGATGGTTTTGCAGGACTAATGTGCATTTGTATAAGCAAGTTGGAATACTTTATTGTGGCATTTTTTTATTATAGTCAGATATTTATTATGTATACGGTCAAGTGGCTGAAAATTATGTGTTCAGACATTGATGGCTTTTAATGACAACAGTACAGATACTTTTAAATCATAAAGCTGACTCCAAAAGAACATGAGCATTTATGCATGGTCCAAAAAAATGTGAGTGGGGGACCATGGTTTGAAACCTGCACACGACCCAAGGTATACTTAATATGCCATTAGTTCCAAATACAGGAGAAACTTGAGATCAGGCATTTGGTTGCTGAGTCTTCTGGTATCTTGTTATGGTAAAAATGGCACCGTAATATTTGGTTGTAACCAAGAAACAAATGATTCAAGGTAAGAGGCAGCGCTTCAAACTATTAAACATTCCAGATTATTAAAAATTTCATTGTAAAGCTAAATCAAGCCAAATATTGATTTAGTAGAATTCAGCTCCAGTACTTTGATCACAGCATAAGTGCTAGTGGTAGTGGTATCAAACCAGATGAGAGCAATGTTAGAGCAAAAGTCAGTTTGCAAAATCCATTTTGCATGATTGAGTTAAGACAAGCTTTAGCCATGAGTAAGTATTTGGCAGGTTTGCACCAAATGTCCATGATGCTTCATCCTTTAACTTTGCCCACCATGTCATCTTACTCCTGTGTGCTATCCCTAACCCTAACTTTGTTTCTGCCCCTCAACCACGCCTGACACATTAGGGGAAAGTTTTTTTGTAAAGTAAAGTATCATTAGTCAAGATAGGTAAACACACACACACACACACACACACACACACACACACACACACACACACTCATATGCCATTAAACACATTCACCATTTAGCAGCAGAAGTAAAGCAGAGGTATGGCTCCAGGCTTCAAAGACGTTTATTGACCAAAAACACAGAACACAAGCGCTTTCACCAATTAGGTTTTTTTCAGGTGTACTGACATAAGGTATTAACATCTCTAATTTATACTAATAGCCATGTGATCTTACATAAAAATTTAAAGGCATATTAAAGTAATATATGCATAAGACATAACAAGTAAAAACACATATAAAGTAAAAATGCATGTAAAAACAACAAATAAACACAGTATATATTAACGAAAATTAAATAACTTTTGTTTCATCTACGCAGGGGTTTATTTTTTAAGGTGGGTCTTAATGGAATATATTCATTTAAACCATCCCCTTCTGTTGCCCTCAGTCTAAATATCCATCTTGCATCTAAACCTTTGGTTTGTATCTTAATATCTTCACCTGTTATACTTTCAAAAATCCTGCCTATAGCCTTAAAAGAAAATGTATGTTGCATACTAGTGTCTTTAATATGTCTGGCAAGGGCATTAAATGAACTACCTTTTATTATATGATACAAGTGTTCCCCAATTCTGTCTCTAAATAGTCTATCAGTTTTGCCTACATAAAACATTCTACACATCTGACATGTTGCAAGATAGACTATATGTCGAGAATCACATCTGGCATTAACATTGAAAGTATATGTCTCACCAGTATCAGGATGTCGAAAATGTGAACAAGTATCAATAGAACTGCAAAAATTACATTTACTGCAAGGTCTAGTGCCTTTGATAGTACTTAGTATGACTTGTTCCTTGGGATAACTTAACTGTCTTCGTAATGATTTTTGATTCTTGAAATTAAACTGTGGGCATCCCCCTATATACTTATTAATCTGTGTATCAGAAGTTAAAACACTCCAGTTTTTATTAATAATATCAGTATAATATTTTATGTTCCTAGAATAACTAAAACAAATTCTCAAAGGTTGTGGATTCTGAACATGTTCCATTTTCTTATTACCTGCCTTTTCTTTAGAGAAGTAGGGCCTAGCTTTACTTTGTCTCAATTTAGTGACAGTCTGTAAACTCTGATTAATCAAATAAGGTTCATAGCCTCTTTCCTTTAGTTCATCTTGTGTTTTATTAAGTTGTGTAGTGAAATCTTCCACTGTACCATTTAATCTAGATGCTCTAAAAAACTGGTTTTGTGCTACATTCTTAAAGATAAACTGAGGGTGCATACTATCACTTCTAAGTAAGTTGTTCACAGGATACTCCTTCCTAAACAGCTTAAAATTCAAACAACCATTTGAATCTTGTATCACAGTAACATCCAAGAAATTAATTTCCTTATAAGAATAATTCATAGTGAACTTCAAAAAACTAGTGATAGTATTAATATACTCTACAAAAGTTTTAAGTTCATCCACTATGCCCCCCCCCCCCCAAACCAGAAAAAGGTCATCCACAAATCTACGGAAGAATCTTATGTTATTTTTAAATTCATTACTTTCCAGTACAACTTTCTCCCATCCTAACATCACAACATTGGCGTAGCTGTTGGCACAAGATGTTCCCATGGCAACACCATGGCATTGCCAATAGAAATTATCTTTAAAAGTAAAAACATTATTTTCTAGTACCAGCCTTAATAACAAGCATACAGATTCTATAAATTTGCTATCATATTTACCACTTTCAGCCATCAATTCAGGAACACTATTAATACCATAATCATTCAGTATAGCCGTGAATAAAAATGTTACATCAAGTGTTACTAACAGCAATTGTGTACCATTAACTTGTACTCTATCACAAGTAAATGTGTACAGATCTTTAACAAACTGTTCTGTGTCCTTTAATATATGACTGGTTTGACTAATAAGAATCCTTAATGTTTTTTCTAAAAAGATAGAAACAGATTCAGTACACCAATTTCTGCCAGCTACTGTAGGTCTCATAAGGGGATCTGTTATAGCAATAACCCACGCCTGGGTGTGGGTAATGCTAAATTTACCCACGGTTGGCGTGGTTTGGTCCCGAGGGCGAAGCCCGAGGGACCAAACAAAGCCAACTGTGGGTAAATTTAGCATTACCCATACCCAGAAGTGGGTTATTGCTATTATACCATGACATTATTTAAGAAAAGAAGGCGCGCAGTACATCAGAGCTGTGGGCAAAAGCAACGGAGAAAGCAAGATCTCCGTTGCTTTTTTTTTTGTGTTTCGCTATGTTAAATGAGTTTAACATAGCGAGACAGTTTTAAAATAAGCAACGGACATCTCCGTTGCTTATTTTAAAACCGTCTCGCTATGTTAAACTCATTTAACATAGCGAACATAAAAAGCAACGGAGATCTTGCTTTCTCGTTTTAAAACACTGTCTCGCTATGTTAAATGGGTTTAACATAGCGAGACAGCTTTAAAATAAGCAACGGGAGATCTCCGTTGCTTATTTTAAAGCTGTCTCGCTATGTTAAACCCATTTAACATAGCGAGACAGTGTTTTAAAAAACCGAGTTATACTAATGGAAAAAAGTCCGGGCGACCGGACCTTTTTCCATTAGTATAACTCGATTTACAACGGGCACGCTGGCCAATCAGCGTGCACGTTTTGGGGGGATCATGGTATAATAAGCGTTTGTGTACCTTTGGTAGACCTTGGATTATTGGTATGATGGGGCTAGGAATCAAAAAATAATTATAGAGTTTTTCATCTATTAAATTTGTTTTGACCATCTCTTTTAATTGTTTGTGCACACTTTCTATCATTTTATAGACATGCATTTTACTTATGACCTTATAAAATGTATTATCACTTAACATAGACAACATTTTGTTCATATAATCTTCTTTGTCTAAAATTACAATGGGCCCTCCTTTATCGGCAGGGCATATCATAATTGTCTGATGAGTCTGCAAATTCTTTAAAGCTAGGCTTTCATTTCTATCTAGATTGTGCCATTTCTTTGCATCACTTTTAGTACTTTGTTCATAAAACACTTTATAAGCATCATCTATGCACAATTTCTCAAAGGCAGATAATAATGGGTTCAATTTGGGCATAAAAACACTAGGTTTCCTGAAAATGGTGCTGTTACTATTACTATTATCACTACTATCATATAGAATTTTCAGCATCAAATTTCTAGTAAACATTTTAATATCCAGTATAATGTCAGCAATATTAGAGTCCATAGCAGGGATAAAAGATAATCCTTTGGCTAACACATTAGACTCAGCTACAGAAAGTTCATATTTGGACAAGTTAACAATTAACTTTTGATGTTGAGGAACACTTTCTTTATATTGTACGGACTCACCATACTGTCCATTTGTTTTCGTTTGTTCCTCGTTGTGCTTCTTCCCCTTAGCTGTGTCTGATTTGTCCGTCCTCTGCCTCGGCTTACAGACCTGCTCCTCGTTGGTAATAGAAATTGCAGTCCTACAGGACATGGACTGCCTAAAAAAGTGGATGGTATCATTTGTTGTTCATCATTTCCCTTCTGCACACTTCCATTAATCTTACGATGAACCTGTGCTTTGGTAACTAAAGTTCTTTTCTTGGTGACTTCTGTATAATTTGCTGAATAATCGCATACTATCTCAGTGGTTGCAGGGCTCCTCCCCTCCAAAACTTCTTGTATGCCCTCTGAAACCTGATTCGTTGTAACAGTTGAATCACTTGCGCTATTGGTTTCTTCTGAATTAGGCATGGTTTGACTTGTCAGTTCAATTTCATGACAAGAAGTGTTCGTATTAGAGTTATTAACAGGAGCCGGTTGAGAAGTCCAATCTGTCCCTTTGCAGTTTCTTCAACTTGATTTGTGTTAGTCTACGACCATAGGCAAACACATTCTCCAACAAGTCATTAATGGGTTTGGTTAACACATCTGATTCATATTTGGCGCTAATATCTATATACTTGGATTTAACTACAGACAGCAACCTGAGCTCTTCTTTCTCAGCTGATTCAGTTAATAACTTCATGTATTTGAGACTAGTTTGTATATTAAGTCTCTGCCAAGCGGAAAGTAAACAGGGTTCACAGTCCATCTGTGCAGGCATCTTAAGAATTCTTAAACCCCTAGGAATAATCCCTTCCGCTAAGCAGGTTTGAAGGTGATATTTCTCAAACTGAGCTCTTTTTAACTTTAAGAGATCTTTCTCTAGTGCAAATAATTCACTTTTCAGTGCCACAAAATCACCATTAATGATATCCTCGTTCTCTAAGGATACGCTGCCACATAACAAAGGATTATTTCTTTCGCTCACCTTCGATATGAACTGACTCACAGTATTGTTTGTCCATATACCATTCACATTAGGATTATAGTCCAACTCTATATTCTCTGTATTAATAGTAGTTCCTGTTGCCATAATCCGGGTTCCATTGGAATAACAAGAACAAAAGTAGATCAAAAATGAAAATGTTCCAGCAGTAACCAGGTACCTCAAAATAAAGACAAAACTTGTGATAGCAGCAGAAGTAAAACAAAGGTATGGCTCCAGCTTTCAAAGACATTTATTGACCAAAAACACAGAGCACAAGTGCTTTCACCAGTTAGGCTTCTTCAGGTGTACTGACATAAGGTACTAACATCTCTAATTTAAACTAATAGCCATGTGATCTTACATAAAAATTTAAAGGCATATTAAAGTAATATATGCATAAGCCATAACAAGTAAAAACATGTATAAAGTAAAAATGCATGTAAAAACAACAAATAAAAACAGTATATATTAACAAAAATTAAATAACTTTTGTTTCATCTACGCAGGGGTTTATTTTTTAAGGTGGGTCTTAATGGAATATATTCATTTAAACCATGCCCTTCTGTTGCTCTCTGTCTAATTAACCATCTTGCTTCTAAACCTTCGGTTTGTATCTTAATATCTCCACCTCTTATACTTTCAAAAATCCTGCCGAAGGTTTAGATATGTCAGTACACATTTCAACAAAACAATGACCCCAAGCATACATCCAAATCAACAAAAGAATAGCTTCTCCAGAAGAAAATTAAAGCTTTGGAATGGCCCAGCCAGAGCCCAGACCTAAATCCAAGAGAAAATTGGTGGGGTGACCTGAAAAAGGCTGTATACAAGAGATGCCCTCACAGTCTGACATATTTGGAGCATTTTTGCAAGGAAGAGAGGGCAAATATTGCCAAGTCAAGATGTGCCATGCTGATAGCCTCCTACCCAATAAGACTGAATGCTGTAATTAAATCAAACTGTGCTTCAACAAAGTATTAGTTTAAGGATGTGCACACTTATGCAACTAGCTTATTGTGCATTTTTTTATTATTATTTTTTTTATATATTTTTTCCCCTAACAGATTTGTTTGTTTTTCAGTTGAATTGTACAGGTTATATGTCACATTAAAGGTGGGAACAGGGGTGAATAAACTTTTTATATCCACTGTATGTGAGATCCAGAAACAGTGTATTTTGTCTGCATGTTGGGAATTGTATCCATAACCAGTTAAAGTTTGTGTCTGATGTGGCATTTGTTAAGGTAATGATGTTTAGGGAAGAGGTGAGTTTTAAGTTGAAGTAGAGCTCCATCTCCATAACTGTTGCCTGGTCTGGCATCAAGAAAGTAGTTATCTACAGATGCATAGCTATCTGTCTGTCAATCTGAAATATTTATACACACACACACACACACACACACACACACACACACACACAACATACACATACATATATATATATATATATATATATATATATATATACTGTATATATACTGTATATATGTATGTGTATATATATATATATATATGTGTATATATATATATATATATATATATATATATATATATAAAATAGCGATATAAAGAGTATTTAATAAATCAACAAAATGACAGATAGCATTAACTACTTGTATTCAACCAAACGCATAGTTAAAAGCAACATTACAATGGAAAAAAGTGCAATTAAAACATACAGTCAAAAAAACACAGTAAAAAATATCCACTTGTACCCATTAAAAAGAATTTATTCCAATAAACAAAAGGCAAAACTCCCTGAAAGTCAAAACCCCACTTAGATTTGTATGTTAAGTTATTTACTACTAGTTCCCTTAATGTCCCAGTAAACTGTGTTTACCTCAGAAACATGGTAGGAATCAGCAAATTGTAAACGGTAACCATTTGCAAATCTTTGCATCAAAGAAGCCCAGGATAACCTCAGTGGAAACCCATTCTGACCAACGCATATATCTGCACACTCTAGTTATAGTCATGATTCCAAAACATCTTCCTTTGACACATCATCTGCACAAGAAGTCTGGAGATTCTCAGCTGTATAAAAAAGTCAAATCAAGTTATACTTTTCCCCAAAAGCTATGTAAGTCTTCCTGTCTGTATTCAAAATAATGAACTCCCCTTAATCACATGACTGTCATTTGGTATGGAGTCCCCTTCACCAGTACACGTTCTAAGTAACCATTGACTTAGAAGGAAATAGAACACTAATTAATTAGGGTACACAACTTATGTATAAGGCAGGGAATATGGCAGAGAAGGTTGGTTAATTAGTCTCTCTCTGCTGCAGTTGTGATTAGCTAGTGCAGCTAAATATAATTGTCACAAACTAAAGATGGAAATAGGAAAACAAAATCCATGTCATAACTTAGTGTGGTTCATTCAAAATGACCACAGGTATAAATGTACGTTTTTATTATACATATATTGCTGAATATAACATACAGTACCTATCAAGTTTGGGAAATCATTACAAAACACTTCAAAACTGCCAACCAGCAAAATAAAACACTTAAAAAGCTATAATGAACATCACATATTATTTACATGTTATTTATGTATTTGTTTACATGCTACAACTATTCAGCATGTGTGATTTCTGATTGTGTTAATCAAGTTAAGACCACCAGATAGAAACGTATTCTTAGTGATGACAGCACAGTATTGTGTAAGTAACTTGCTAAGTACTGTGTGTGAAAGGTGAATGAGTCAAACATGCAGTAATGCTTTGTGTAGCTAACAGAGTTCTCTAGTTCATAGTTGCAAGAAGATAAGACAAATTGTAAACCTCACAAAACAGTATTTTCCCATTCACTTGATGATTTTCTTGCATGTGATTAATAACTGAAATACTAAATTATTTGTTAAACTTGTAAACCTGAATATGGGAAAGGTGTTGATGCATACAGTAGGGATATCATGTTATGCTTGGCAAGCACAATCATTGTGCCAGTTAAAATGTAAATAAAACAGAAAGGGCAGTCTTTTCTTTTGTATTCTGTTTTAGGAGCATGTGGAGGAGAAATTCATAAATTAAAGAGGACAGTAAAAAAGCAAAAAAAAAAAAAAAACAGGAGTGTGATAGTGGAGGGGCCAGGAGAGAAGGAAAGCATGAACATGTGTACAAAGCTGTTGTCCAAAGCCCAGGACATAACTGTGGGCGACTTCATATTAAACATTAGTTTACTTAATTCCACTTTTTTTATTGAAACTTCCTTCCTATTTTAAATGTCGTAGTCACAGTATGAGTCTGGTAGATGTGAACTTTCCTGACTCTCACTGTTCAGTTTAACAGGAGAAGGACTGTATTTATATGTTAGGTATAGCAAGAAGCTGCTTATAAGCTTCTTAAATGTGCTTTGATGCTGAGCTTTGAAAGGGGGATTTTTCTTTTTTGTAAGAACAATGTTTCTCTACTGATAATGCAAAACAGAGATAAAAAGTACAGCTAATCAAATTGAGTGCAGGCCTTCACTTTCAAAAGCTGAGCACACCACTAAGGGTCTGTTGTCAAGAATGTACCCTGAGTGACAACTATGAGCATACACACAACTATTAACTCAACAATAGAAAAAGTTGACTTTAATAAACAAAAAAAGCCATTCTGCAAGGGACACCTCCCACATGCCCATATCTCTGATCACACTAACTCCAAGACAGCACAACCTTAGAGGTAATGAGAAACTTCCTTACCCGCAAAGTCTCATTGTCTTACTGTATTCAATAAGCAGTATTTGATGAAACAGAGGAGTCAATTAAAAAAGAGGAATCTTCTACACCCATTTCAGCTATTTACAGTGTAATATTCATTATGAGTTTTGCTGAGCTAACTTCTTGCAGTGCCATTTACTTGGGAGCATGCCAGTGTTCAAGGGACACGTGTAACACAACTCTTAACAGTACAAGTAAAGCAACAGTACAGTTATGACACTGTATGAATTAAATGTAAAGTTAGCGGTGCAACAATACAATTACAGTACTATAAGAGTTATGGTATCTAGTCCATAACAGTGTGCAAGTTCATCCCATCACTAGGAACAATCAAAAACAGTGTTACATTAGCATCCCTCTTCAACATCAGTCCTTTCTGTAGAAATGTAGACACAGTCCCATTAGGGAGCAGTCTACTCAGCTTTGCTTAGTCCTTGTGAAAAATAGAGTTTAGTTTTGCAGAATGGTGGCATTTGTCGTCACAGCCCTTTCAAAATTAGCTTGCTTTTATTTTCTATCAATACTACCTGTACTAACACCATCTCATTTCCTTAACACTTTAATGCAGGATTACGTAACCTCCAAAAAATTCATACCAGTATGAAATTAAATTAATAGAACTAGTATTTCTGTAATGTAATTAATTCCTCCAGGTCCTGTCCATTGTTGACAATGTGTAATACTTTGTAGTTCCTTAAGGCTGCTAACTTCTCACACCAAAATGCAGGTAATTTACAGTCTCTGTCCCATCTCACTAAGTTATACAGAAAGTTTGTTTTGCCTTATTTAGCTATCTGTTACCATGAATAGTATCATGAATAGTATTTGTGCCCTCATTGTTGGAACAAAGATCAGATCTGACTAGGTCCGAGATTGACACCTCAAGCTCTCGGAAACAGGGCTTAGGGTCCTCCCCTACCCATAATTTTCTCCTCTCCCTACAATGCTTCGGATCTGGTTTGCTGCCTGTTTGGTTTGGATGTGCTGTGAGGGCTCTGCACTCAATTTGGAAGGTAAGTGCTTTCTACAACCTTCAGATAGTCCTAGACTTGTTCTTAGCTGTACTGTCATATTCAGACAGTAAGTCTAGTTTTGTTTGCAGGCATTTCTTTTTCATCCTTTTTCCCCCACCTACCATTATAAAAAATAAGTTTGTTGGCATCTATAGCTATATCTATAGCTATATCTTTATTTTTAGCATTTTCTTGATTAAACTTAGAGGTTTTTGGTGAGTAGTGAAATTTGGGATTTCTTCTGTGTGGTGCGAGTGTGTCTTTCATGATGAGTGACAAGGCTTCTGTTTTTAAAAAGTGCACCAGATACAGGCACACGATCCCTTCCCAGGACTCCCATGTTTTGCGTGTTTACTGTTTAGGGATTGGTCATCTGGATACCGATTCCAAGTTCTGTGCCTTCTTGGGGCTAGAGCATTTATTGTCCACAGAAACAAGCTAGGTCTCAAGGGTCTTTTCTTTGTCACAGCAGGGGAAATGACCCCTTTTGGATCAACATCCACTTCCCATTCAACTAAGAAGGTAGGGAATAAGTCTAAACATACTAAAGGGAAGGAAAAAGAGAACGAGGCAGAGAAAAAGGCAAAGAAAAAAGAAAAACAGAAAGAAATGATGGCAAAGACAGGGCTCGGAAAAGTCCAAGGGCTCACTGGGTCCTCATGGCTTGGCGCCTAAGACACCAAGACAGTTGGATCCTATGATGTTTAAGGAACCGATTCAGATCCAGTCATCTTCTCCTCTGGAGTCTACCAGTCCTCAACTCCATTCTCCCATTTTTCAGAAAAGGCCAGCTCACCTGTCTTCTAGACCACCATTCATGGCATCCACTTTCTGTTACTTTTGATAATTGAGAAATATGTCGGAAGCTGATGTCAACAGGAAAATATGCAAGTTTCTGAGAATACAAATCCAGATAAGGGTCCTTCCAATGCCCCTCAGAGGAGCTAGGTCAGGCCACTACAGCCCTCTGTTGATATTTCCTTCTCTGGACCATCCTTTGGATCTGGTGTCCATGGTACCAAGTAATACTTGTCACTTCATTTTTGACTCCAACTGTTTTCCTTACCCATTTGACTCAGATGGTGTTTGATCTCAAAGGGTTTCAGGGCCAAATTCTGGGGTTTAGGATCAACTCCAAGGTTAACAGAGTCATTCCTGTCTTTGGGTGCTTTGGCCTTAGACATCTCAGACCCGATGTCAGCTTCAGAGCTGAGTCGGAGCAGGCCCTGGGATGTTACTTTACTAGGATATCCAGTTCCTAAGGATGCTTTCTTGACACCAGTTTTGGCTTTGGCCTATAAGACCTTTGAAATGATGCTGTCCGGGTCAAGACTGTCCCAATCCCCTCTGGATTCTGCAGCTCCTCCTTCTGGCCATTCTGTCAGATAGAGACAGCCTGCCTTATTTAAGTCTTGAGGTGTCTCACCTGGTAAGTTCCTGTTCTGTTTCTAAGCCATCCCTGGAACCACTCATCAAGGAAGGGCATAGGAAATGGACTTGTACAAGGAGACATTTGGATTTCCCTCAGGAGTCATTGGTGAATGATACCGACTTTGAGGAAGGGAAGGGGTCTCCAAGATCCTCCTTGAAAGACATCTCATTTGGAGACATCCTTGAATTGATGAAACAGTGTTGGGGTTAGTACACAGTAGCCCCCTACCAAGAGGAGTGGGCATTTCTCAAAGCTTTTGGGGCTGGCCCATCTACTTCCTGGGTCATCCCTCCTACTGATAAGCTCATTGACCTGGTCTCCCAATGAGCTTAGAAGGAACTTGATTCTGAGAAAACCTGACAAGATCTTGGTATCCCCCTAGGAACAGACCATATTGCAGCAAAGGCTGTGCTGTAGATGCCACAATGGTTGTAGCTGCCACAAAAAAGGAGCTGTCTGAAGAGAGCACCTTTGTCAATTCCCATAACAGGGAGTTTAGAGCATTGGACATATTCAGAAAATCTGCTTATGCCTCAGTGATGTTTGTTCTATGGCAGGTGAATTAGATAGCTCATGTGAAATGTTTCCTGAGAGATTTGACTAAGGAGTTTTAATAGTCCGTCTTGGGTAATCTGCCTGTTGATATACAGAAGACTTTGGAATTGCAGCTAACCACCCTTCAATCAATATCTAATGTGTTCATGTAACTACTTTCCATTGCAGTTGATGGAACGTTGAAAGTTGAAGGCACTGGCATTGTCATTCAGCAGCATGCCTGGATGCATATCTGTGACCTTTTGCAGAGCTTCAAGCCTTTGTTGATGCTTCCTTGGATGGTTCCACACTTTTCTGATCAAAGGTCAAAGAAATGCTAACAGGAGGGCAAAACTCTATCTGTTGTGGATATCTGTTCTCCACCGCCAATGGACTTTCTCCCAGAACCAAAAGGACAGAAAAAAGTTATGGTTTCAAAAATCCCAGAGTTTTGCCCAGGACTCTTCTGGTGACCTGCACCCCCAAGACAGAGAGAGAAACAGAGGTGGACTGCATAATCAATGTTTCGAGGTCCTTTTACCAAGAAACCCTTCCAGTGCTCCTGAATGGTTGCCTGACTACTGCACTCTGGAGGCAATTGGGAAGTGTTTATCTCTGCACTCTCATACCTGGCTAGCCATCATTCAAAATTCTTAGATGCAGAAGATAATTAACAGAGTCTGTGTTATTCTTTTTGCTTCCCCCCAACAAATAAGTGGAATATTTCCTATGTTTCACCTAGACAGAGGAAACTGGCAGCAGCAGAAGTTTCAAAGCAGAAAGAAAAGTGAGTCATCAGGGAGGTCCCACCAGACCAGCAAGGATCCAGAATCTGTTCAGGATTCTTTTTGGTTGTGAAAATTTCAGGAACCTTAGGTCCATTCTTGACTTCAGCCACCTCAGTCAGTTTGTAAAATAAAGAGTTCCAAATGATTATGTTTAATGTGACACCCCACCACTGGCCCAGTAATCAAGGAGCCTCAATCCTCACCACTGGCAACAGTTCGGGACCTACACACTGGAAGGATGACAGGTATACACACAGTATTTCCAGCTGCAGCTCTCTGTATCAAGTGCAATTTCCCTTATGAGCACACAGAGACCACAGTCAGTCTGGGTCTGATTTCTCTCTCCTTCTCCAGATCTCCATTAAGACTCCCCACTGACACAGCTATAGAGTTGAGATCTAAGCTGAGTGACCAAGCCAAGACCTCCAGCACCCTCTCTGTCCAACGAGTGCTTTGTGTCCCTGCCCAAGTAGCTGACACACACACACTCTTTGAGGTTTGATTTATAGACACACACACACACACACACACACACACACACACACACACACACACACACACACACACACACACACATCTGGGAAAGGCTGGCACAGGTTTACTAGCTGTGCCCCCTTCTGCCCAGACTATAAGGTAGTTTTCACTGCCACCAGCCACTCCTTACCAACCACTTTAAGGCCCTTAATAAAGGATGTCCAGTCTTACTGTGTAATGTTATTATATTAATCCAAATGGTAGTTTGACCAAGAGCAAGGCTATTAGGAATGGGCAAATGGTAATTTGACCAAGAGCAAGGCTATTAGTAGTGGCGCACAGTGTCACCAAATAAGTATGCAAGTACTCTCAGAACTTAAATATGTCTCACAAATAGCCACAATGGAAGGTTTGAATATATTTAATAATAATAAAAGAACAAGAAAATACTCAGTAAACAATCACAGTTACATCAGAGTTCAAAATCGCAGGAAATATTTAAAACAGCATTGCAGGACCACCTCAAATAAATAAATAAAGAAATATATCTAAATTAAGCTCGGCTGTATTCCTGACTATATCTAAAAGAAATTACTGTACCCTAGATAACTTACTTACAGAGCAAGGCAAGGCAGATATGGGCAATGGGTTTTCCAGCTGATGTTGTCAGGTCCAAGACAAATACAGAATGCTCTGTCTCTATCAAAGAGTTCTTAAATTAATATTTCAAAAATTACTGCTGGGATACTTGCAGCATGACATAATTTCTTGTCATCTGACTATCCTAGGTGAAAACCCCCACTGCATTTAGCATCATACATAAACAAGGTTTTCTCTTAAATCTAAGGCAAATGGTGGAAGTCATAAAATAATTTACATTCCTCCAAAATTAAAGACAATGCAAAAAACTTCCAGTTCTAGACATTATGTCTGCTGTTGCACTGAAACTAACATCTGTTTTATTATGTGGTTATAAAGTGATTTAAGTTTTCAGCCATTCTCCTGAAGTTAACTTCTTGTGTTTCAGCCCCCATTGTTAAAATACATATATATCTAAATAGTTACAATAGTATATATACATTTCTGCTCAGTATTTTACAAAATATTTCTTCCGCACATGTCTGTATGATATGACATACAGTTCTAATACAGTTGTAACACAAGCAATTGCATCTTGCTGATATTCACAAATGACACACAACCACTTACAGAATTCCAGATAGCTGGGCTGGCAGTATCTCCTTCTGTCACACTTCTAAATAAATCATTAATATTCAAATGGCATATAATTATTTACAAAATTCCAGATAGCTGGGCTGGCAGTATTTCTTTTGTTACATCCCCCCCACCCCCCAAAAACTCAAGCTAGTTTTTCAAGTGACCCTTGAGAAACGTTGCTTGAGAGGGTGAGCCTATCTGGGAATACAGTACCCCATATCTTGTCTTGCGATTCCTGGTGCCTTAGCATTGCTGACCCCAGTACAGTGCTGCACTGTTCTATCATATGCCTGCAATCCTAGGCTCCACTGTATTAATTTTGGATTTGGCTGGCTAGTTCCCCTCAGACTCCTCCTGGCTTGTATTGCAAATACTTAGCACCAGGGCCTCCCTATCATGCTAAAGTTTCATCATGTTAACATGGTGCAGCTTGTGCCTCTGCCTCCTCTCTAGCAGTTCTACCATGTAATTAACATCACTGACCTTCCTTACCACTTTGAAGGGTTCCTTCCAAGCTGCCTGCAGCTTGATGACAACCATTACCTGCCGCCCTACAGCATACTCTCTAGCTCGAGTATTCCTGTCATACCAGTCCTTTTTCTGCTGTTGGGCTTCTGCCAGGTTCTCTTGGGCCAAGCCCACAAGTTTCCTGAGTCTTGTCCTGAGAGTTAGGACATATGCCACAACAGACTCCTTGTGGGATTCACACTCACCCTCCCACTCATCACGAATCAAATCTAGAAGTCCCCTCAACCTATGTCCATACAGCAACTCAATGGGTTAAAAACCTGTGGATTCCCAGGGCACCTGTCTGTAAGCAAACAATAGATTGGGCAAATATTTTTCCCACTCCCTCTTGAACTGGTCTGCAAATGCCAGTAGCATGGTCTTTAGTGTAGATTTTAACCTTTCCACCAGACCATTAGTCTGGGGATGGTAGGGAGTGGTCTTTAGGTGCTTCACCCCACAGTGCTTCCACAGAGACGACAGCAGGTCTGACGTGAAATTGGCATCTCTGTCATCAGTATTTCTTTTGAGAAACCTACCCTGCTAAAAGTCTCTAACAAGGCATTTGCCACCTTTTCTGCTTTAGTGGAGGACAGTGCTACTGCCTCAGGGTATCTGGTAGCGCAATCTACTACTACTGGGATATACTTTTCCCTTATGGAACCTGGGGTACTGAGAAGTCCTACAATATCCATAGCTACCCTCTGAAATGGCTCCTCAATCACAGGCAAAGACATAAAAGGAGCTTTGAATTTGTCTTCTGCCTTGCCTACTTTTTGGCACTGCTCACAGATCCTATATCTCTGGAAATTCCAGTCCAATAAAAATTCTGCATAATATGTCTCTTTGTATGCTTTATGCCCATATGACCTGCAAAGGGAATGTCATGGGCTATGGCTAGAAGTGCCAGATGGTAGGATCTGGGCACTGCCAACTGCTGTATTCACTCACCCTCTAGCCCTCCCTCAGGGGTCCACTCTATACAGTAACCCTTTGTCCCAGTATACAGATTCCCCTTTTCCTTGACAATCAGTTGCCTCACTGGCTACCTCCCTCAGGCTTTGTAATGTAGGGTCTAAGAGCTGAGCCTGTCTCAACTCTGTCTTGGTAACCCTTCTCAGCTCCCCTTCCACAGAAAGTCTGGTATCCTCTGAAAGTGGTACCTCACTGTCAGCCTGGGTACTACTACTCACCTCTGTCTTTGAAGTCACTCTGTCCAAGGGAACATCAGTACCCACACGCAGCTGTGACTCACCTTCAGTATCAGTGCTACAGGGTAGCTCCCTCCCTGAAGTAACCACCACACCAGTTCTGGCTTCAAGTCTGAGGTCTTTCTGGGTCCCCCGCCCCAGGCTTTCAGACCCACACGCTTGTCTCCAAGCCTGACTGTATGTCACTGCATGCACACAAAGTACTGCATTATCAAAATTATTCACTATCAGTATATCTGCAGGGATATCATCAAACACATCTACTTGCTGGCTTCCTTTTCCACCCTCCCAGTCAAGGTGAACCCTAGCCAAAGGTATTTGGAATGGGGTCCCTCCTAAAGCTCTGTCTGGAGTAGACTGCCCAGGCAAGTAGTGCTCCTCTTTAACAATTGTAGGCTTCCCAATGCTTAGGTCAGAGCTAGGTCTCTCTTAGCAGCGTCCTGTTTCCCATTTACTAAGGTAGGATATAACATTTTGTGGTAGTTTGGTACCCTTGTTGTCTCCAGATAACTTATTGCTGGCATTCTATCATTCCCACTTACTGGCTCTCCCAACCTTTGTTCCCCACCTTGCCTGAATGAACATCTGTATGCTACATGGCCCCACTGGTTGCATTTCACACATTTAACCCTTGGTCCTGGACATGTACCTGGACTAGTGGCTTCCTCTGCTACTGGCGGACTCTGTTGGGGTGGTTTAGGCTGCCCACCATGGGTTCCCTTAGACCCATGAACAGCACTGGGTACCCCTTTCTTGTGCAGTGATGCCCTGCTTGCTTGGTATAGGTCTCCCTTCTTCCCCAACTCATCTGCAGTATTGCATTGCCTATCTGCTAACCAGATTTTCATGTCCTCTGGCAAAGTGCTAAGAACTTGTTCCCTCACCTAAAGGTCTGCCAGCCATTCAAAAGTGGTGAACTGACACCCACTCACCACCAATGAAAAGAAGTGCGTAACTCAACAATATATTTCCACACACTTTCATCTGCCTTGCGTCTATGCTCACAAAACTTTTTTTTATAAGCTTCAGGTGTTAACTTAAAATATTCTAGTAAACATTGCTTTACTCTATCATAGTTTAAACAGTCAATATCAGGCATTTTTTAACAGTATTATAGTTTAAGCAATTAGTATCCGATAATTTAGAAATAGCAGTTACAGCTTTACCATGGAGTAAGGGGGTCAGGAACCGTACCTAGAGCCCTTGGTCAAGGTTATACTGTTTATATACCCTTTCAAACATATGAATGAAACTATCAAAATTATCTCCCTCGGTAAATTGTAAAATAAGCAGCAATACCCAAACGCTAGCTGCTTAGTCTCACAGAACAAGTCCAGCAAAATAACCAACGAACTGCAGATTTATAAAAACAAATTGAATTTAATAGTTGAGCGCTTTCTCTCGCGGATGCGAGCTTCTTCAGAACTACAGACAATACACTAAAACTTCCTTAAATATCCTGTTTGGCGCCAAAAAAGCTACCATAACTCAGGAAGTACCTGATTTAAAAACATATACTCATATGTCAGTAAAAAACAATTAAAAACTAGTGATTCTTAAAACACATGTAGTACAAATAAAGCATATAGTACAAACAAAGCACTTTGTATAGACCCTTCATATTGAATATTCAAGCAGCATTTAATTATCTAATAGTAATGCAGACCTAATCGAGATACTTTCATTTATTCCTGGTGGAGTTGTGGCATCCAAAAATAATTGCCACCAAAGCTCTCTGTAAGCCAAATAGTTTTTTACATCACCTCCTCTAGGATTACTTTTTACTGTCTCCAATACAGCAAATTTAAAAGTGTGTGATGCACCTAATTCTTGAATATGCCTACTAAGGGCATTCTTCGTATCCAGTTTCCGAATACTATATAAGTGTGAGTAAATCCTTTGTCGCAGTTGACGTTCGGTCTTACCTATATAATAGGAATTACAGATTTGACACATTGCTATATAAACAAGCATAGTCGACCTACAGTTGCCCTTGCTAAGGTAAACCTTGGTTCGACCTATATTGTCTAAGACAATACTACTTTTGTCATAAATGTGTGTACATTGATTACAAGTGCCACATTTAAAAGAATGTGTAGTCCCTTTCTGACTAGGTGGCTTCACACTTTCCAAAATGGATTTAAGATTCCTCCCCATTTTATAAACAAATCTGGGTTCGGAACCCAACATATCCACTATAGACTGATTTGTAGTCAAAATATACCAATTTTTATATATAATGTTTTTGACAACATGACTAAACGGACCAAATTCAATAACACACACTCTATGTAATCTGTCATGTCCTTCTGTAAACTTTGAATTAACTCCTATAGGTGCAGACACAGTGTCTAAGGAAGTGGAATTCTTACTATTGGCCCCTAATAATGGAGTATATTTCTTACCCCACTCACTCATAGCATACTTAGCAGTATCTTCCAGAATCTTAGTATTATAACCTCTATCCTTAAATAGAGCATGTGCCCTCATGTTTGCTAATCTGGTTATGCTCGATTGGGAGGAGGAATGTGTCTTTAATAGTGCTTACTATAACTACATTGCCTATTACTCCCGTTATCTTGACGATATTTACATCTTATGGAAAGGAAATATTGAAATGTTTGAATCCTTTATGAAATACTTGAATAATAGTAGCAGTTTTTTGAAGTTCACTTCCACACATAGTAATGTAGGAGTGGCTTACCTTGACACCTATATTTCTCTTGAAAATGGTAGTTTCAAATCTAATGTTTATAGAAAACTTACATTCACCAACTCTTACTTAGACTACAACAGCTGTCATCCTTCTAATGTGAAGAAAAATATCTTTAAAGGGCAATGTATCAGAGCCATTAGAATGACTTCTGAATATTCAGATGTGGTAGTAGAAATTGAATATATTAAGGCTCTATTTAAGGATAGAGGTTATAATACTAAGATTCTGGAAGATACTGCTAAGTATGTTATGAGTGAGTGGGGTAAGAAATATACTCCATTATTAGGGGCCAATAGTAAGAATTCCACTTCCTTAGACACTGTGTCTGCACCTATAGGAGTTAATTCAAAGTTTACAGAAGGACATGACAGATTACATAGAGTGTGTGTTATTGAATTTGGTCCGTTTAGTCATGTTGTCAAAAACATTATATATAAAAATTGGTATATTTTGACTACAAATCAGTCTATAGTGGATATGTTGGGTTCCGAACCCAGATTTGTTTATAAAATGGGGAGGAATCTTAAATCCATTTTGGAAAGTGTGAAGCCACCTAGTCAGAAAGGGACTACACATTCTTTTAAATGTGGCACTTGTAATCAATGTACACACATTTATGACAAAAGTAGTATTGTCTTAGACAATGTAGGTCGAACCAAGGTTTACCTTAGCAAGGGCAACTGTAGGTCGACTATGCTTGTTTATATAGCAATGTGTCAAATCTGTAATTCCTATTATATAGGTAAGACCGAACGTCAACTGCGACAAAGGATTTACTCACACTTATATAGTATTCGGAAACTGGATACGAAGAATGCCCTTAGTAGGCATATTCAAGAATTAGGTGCATCACACACTTTTAAATTTGCTGTATTGGAGACAGTAAAAAGTAATCCTAGAGGAGGTGATGTAAAAAACTATTTGGCTTACAGAGAGCTTTGGTGGCAATTATTTTTGGATGCCACAACTCCACCAGGAATAAATGAAAGTATCTCGATTAGGTCTGCATTACTATTAGATAATTAAATGCTGCTTGAATATTCAATATGAAGGGTCTATACAAAGTGCTTTGTTTGTACTATATGCTTTATTTGTACTACATGTGTTTTAAGAATCACTAGTTTTAATTGTTTTTACTGACATATGAGTATATGTTTTTAAATCAGGTACTTCCTGAGTTATGGTAGCTTTTTTGGCGCCAAACAGGATATTTAAGGAAGTTTTAGTGTATTGTCTGTAGTTCTGAAGAAGCTCGCATCCGCGAGAGAAAGCGCTCAACTATTAAATCCAATTTGTTTTTATAAATCTGCAGTTCGTTGGTTATTTTGCTGGACTTGTTCTGTGAGACTAAGCAGCTAGCGTTTGGGTATTGCTGCTTATTTTACATTCTTGTGGATCCTTAACGCTTTTCAGGTGTTGTTATGTCAGCGTCTCACAGTCCACTCAGCAGCACCCCGCCTGACGATAGTAGGGAGATTTCCAGCCTCCGTTCTGAGGTATCGTCCTTACGCAGGGAGGTCGCAAAGATTTTTGAATTGCTAAACAAACAGAATGTTGAAAATAGCTCTGCGCTCAATACTTCTGGTTTTAAACAAACAGGAAATGTAACAACCGTTACACCTAACGAATGCAGAGCATTACGGAGTGAGTCACGTTTAAAGACTCTGAGTGGTGCAGCAACGGGCGAGTTTTTGTCTTCATCGTCTTTGGATATACCGAACGGACAAGACTGCTTGCCCGCTGCTAGTTGTGTTATTGATTTACCTAGAACAATTGACCCTTCTGAATATATCAGGGCTGACGGTCCTGATTTTACCTTTGACTTTTCTTTTGGTAATTTTGCCGAAGAAGCTGTTCGTACAGGTACTCGACCTAAAACTTCTCAGCCTATACGCACGTATGCACATGTTTCTAATGAGAAGAACAAATGTAAAGGTACTGTTTCAAACATGGTTAATAATTCCTTTTCTCGTAACCAGCAAGTTATTGACAATACAGCTCAAAGAATTACTGTTAAACATAAAACTTTACAAGATTTTATAAGTGTTGATTGTAAGTTTGACAATATGACTGCTGGCAAGACACAAAGCAATCGCCAAGCTGTTAAAGGAACTTTGAGAGATTTTATTTACCTTTTGGGTAAAAAACTTAATAATATCAACGCTATTAAGCTTGATAACGCGTATTTGAATCATTGTATGGCTATTAACATTGTGCCAATGGGATTAAGATTTTTTAAATTCCCACTGGGCATAGAGCTTAATGTTGATGTCGAAACAGAATTTAATTCGTTGTTTGATTCTTTTGGGGTTGAATTTATGAAGCTTCTAATTAAGTATAATGATATAAAATTGTGTAAATTAATTACAGAAGTTGAGAATTTAGATTATTCTATCACACATGATCTGAATTTTGGTCAGTGGGAGAAGCTCTATTACAAGCAATTCACCCTAGTGGAAGAAAGAGCTAAGAAAGCCTATGACCGGAAGTGTAAAAAGATAATGAGAGACAAGGAACAATATAGTAGACATTTGTGTTATAGGTGGTGCAATGACAAGTTAGAAACACAAGCAGGAGTTCAAAGTAGACATATGGAATCATTCTATGCTGACAATAATGAGCAGGATTTTTACTCACCCCCAAACAACAAGAAAACAGGCAATTGGAGGAAGAGAAGAAATTGGAGAAAGAGATAGGATATACTACAGTTGATTCTGTACAGCAGTCTTCTAGTGTAAATAATAATAGTCAGGTCAACATTACTATAGTGGATGATGTTGTATATGAATATAAGAGCTTTAAAATCTTTAATTACAGTAATGTACATTTGGAAACAGCTCACTTCAGCCTCCTTTCCAAAGGGTTAAAATTTATACCCACCCCCAGTTTTCGGGTTGTAGACACTTTATTAGATTTTAAGAAATATACAAGAAAACTCAATCTAGCTCTAATGTTTGACAATAGTAATACATCAGAGTCTTTCACTAGTAGACCTTTGAAGAAAAAGAGTACTTTTACTCCTATTAATAATCCTGTTGTCTCTGTTTTTGAGAAGAGGGTTATGAAGGAGATCCATTCACTTAATAAATCTATATACAGGAAAATGAAATATATAGATTATAGGGACAATTTGTCAAATGATGAAAAGAGAATATTAAGTGAATTAGTATCGGATTCAACTGTCAGGGTGATGAAGCCCGACAAAGGGGGAGGCATTGTTCTCCTTGATGCCACCGCCTATAGTGCCCTCATTCAGAATATTCTCCATGATTCAGGCAATTATTCTGTTTCATCTATTAATGAGTTGAATATTGCCTACAGGAGAATAGAGATGTATTTAGAGGAATACTTGTTACAACAAAGAATTACCAAGGACCTATATGATTATATGGTGGTGGAACACCCTGTTCTTGCCACTATAGTGGGTATTCCCAAGGTCCATAAAGACCATTTGAATCCTCCACTGCGCCCAATAATATCGGGCAGTAAATCGAAAACGTTTCTTATAGGTACAGTAATTGACCATACTTTGAAATTTATTTACAACAAGTTAGGACACTTGGTTAAAGACTCTTGGGAATTTCTTCGAAATTTCCCTGTGAACATCCAGCAGGAAAATATAATATTTTGTTCTATTGATGTTATAGACCTGTTCAGTTGTATTCCTTTAGAAGAAGGCCTTGAGGCCTTTTCTAGAAGCTTGAGAAAACATACGGACTTGAATTGGGACAGGATCTCACTACTAGTGGAACTTATGAGCATTGTTTTAGAAAACAACTATGTGTATTACGAGGGGGAAATCTTCAGGCAAACCAGAGGAGTAGCCATGGGGGCAGCATGTGCCCCCATGTTTGCTAATCTGGTTATGCTCGATTGGGAGGAGGAATGTGTCTTTAATAGTGCTTACTATAACTACATTGCCTATTACTCCCGTTATCTTGACGATATTTACATCTTATGGAAAGGAAATATTGAAATGTTTGAATCCTTTATGAAATACTTGAATAATAGTAGCAGTTTTTTGAAGTTCACTTCCACACATAGTAATGTAGGAGTGGCTTACCTTGACACCTATATTTCTCTTGAAAATGGTAGTTTCAAATCTAATGTTTATAGAAAACTTACATTCACCAACTCTTACTTAGACTACAACAGCTGTCATCCTTTTAATGTGAAGAAAAATATCTTTAAAGGGCAATGTATCAGAGCCATTAGAATGACTTCTGAATATTCAGATGTGGTAGTAGAAATTGAATATATTAAGGCTCTATTTAAGGATAGAGGTTATAATACTAAGATTCTGGAAGATACTGCTAAGTATGTTATGAGTGAGTGGGGTAAGAAATATACTCCATTATTAGGGGCCAATAGTAAGAATTCCACTTCCTTAGACACTGTGTCTGCACCTATAGGAGTTAATTCAAAGTTTACAGAAGGACATGACAGATTACATAGAGTGTGTGTTATTGAATTTGGTCCGTTTAGTCATGTTGTCAAAAACATTATATATAAAAATTGGTATATTTTGACTACAAATCAGTCTATAGTGGATATGTTGGGTTCCGAACCCAGATTTGTTTATAAAATGGGGAGGAATCTTAAATCCATTTTGGAAAGTGTGAAGCCACCTAGTCAGAAAGGGACTACACATTCTTTTAAATGTGGCACTTGTAATCAATGTACACACATTTATGACAAAAGTAGTATTGTCTTAGACAATGTAGGTCGAACCAAGGTTTACCTTAGCAAGGGCAACTGTAGGTCAACTATGCTTGTTTATATAGCAATGTGTCAAATCTGTAATTCCTATTATATAGGTAAGACCGAACGTCAACTGCGACAAAGGATTTACTCACACTTATATAGTATTCGGAAACTGGATACGAAGAATGCCCTTAGTAGGCATATTCAAGAATTAGGTGCATCACACACTTTTAAATTTGCTGTATTGGAGACAGTAAAAAGTAATCCTAGAGGAGGTGATGTAAAAAACTATTTGGCTTACAGAGAGCTTTGGTGGCAATTATTTTTGGATGCCACAACTCCACCAGGAATAAATGAAAGTATCTCGATTAGGTCTGCATTACTATTAGATAATTAAATGCTGCTTGAATATTCAATATGAAGGGTCTATACAAAGTGCTTTGTTTGTACTATATGCTTTATTTGTACTACATGTGTTTTAAGAATCACTAGTTTTTAATTGTTTTTTTACTGACATATGAGTATATGTTTTTAAATCAGGTACTTCCTGAGTTATGGTAGCTTTTTTGGCGCCAAACAGGATATTTAAGGAAGTTTTAGTGTATTGTCTGTAGTTCTGAAGAAGCTCGCATCCGCGAGAGAAAGCGCTCAACTATTAAATTCAATTTGTTTTTATAAATCTGCAGTTCGTTGGTTATTTTGCTGGACTTGTTCTGTGAGACTAAGCAGCTAGCGTTTGGGTATTGCTGCTTATTTTACATTCTTGTGGATCCTCGGTAAATTGTGGAAGACATTTACTGACCTTTGTGGCTTCTGGGGTTTGGTTATTCACTTCTCCATTACCTCCATGACCCTGGCGAAGAGTCAGCATCTCCTTTTCATGTTGCTTCTGCCTCTCATTCTCTTCAGCTTCCAGACATCTCAGTCTTTCCACTGATTCTAATACCATCTATTTCTCCTTTTCTTCTGCCCCCAAATGTTGTAGTCTCTCTGCTGATTCTAGTTCTAACCATTTGGCCTCCAGTTCAAGTCTGTTTAACTCCAGACAAATTTTTAAGTCCTCTGTGGAAAGGTTGAACTGTCCATTTTCTGAGAGTTGTACATCACCAAGGCCAGTCTGGTTTTTGTACTGGTTCCTGGTCTGCGATGCAGCTGTCCGCAAGGCTGCAATAATTTCTGCTTTTGTCAGGTTGGCATGCACCAGTCCGTTGGCCTGGCACATCTCAGACAATTGGCTCCTTGTCAGCTTGCCATACTCCTCTGGTGACATCCTTGCCTGCTCTACCTGACTAATTAAGCTAACAAAAAATAAGTAAAATTATTGTGATACAAAACTCTGAATGTTCACTGTGTGGCTGATTGAAAATACAAACACCTTCTTCAGTGACCAGTGTTTACAGGCTACAGGAGTTCAATATCCACATCACTATATCCTAATATGTGGCTATCCCACCAATGCCAACCAATTAATATGTGATGACCCACCACAGGCCCTGTAATCAAGGACCCTCAATCCTCACCACTGGCAACAGTGAGGGACGTACACACTGGGAGGATGACAGGAACACACATTGTATTTCCAGATGCAGCTTTCTGCATCAAGTGCAATTTCTCTTAAGAGCACACAGAGACCACAGTCAGTCGGGGGCTGGTTTCTCTCTCCTTCTCCAGATCCCCAATAAGAATCCCCACTGGCACACACACACACACACACACACACACACCTGGGAAAAGCTGGCACAGGTTTACTACCTGTGCCCCCTTCAGCCCAGACTATAAGGTAGTTTTGACTGCCACCAGCCACTCCTTATCAGCTACTTTAAGGCCTTTAACAAAGGGTGTCCAGCCTTACTGTGTAATGTTACTATTAATCCAAATGGTAGTTTGACCAAGAGCAAGGCTATTAGGAGTGGCCCACAGTGTCACCAAATAAGTATTATCAAACAGAAGCACAAACCAGTCCAAAAAGCAAAAGTAGCCCAAGTGAAGCAGCTGGATTGGACCCACTCACCAAAAATGGATGACTCAGTAGTATAAATCACAAAACCACTTTAATTGAATCAGTACATAAATCCAGGAACAAAATGGATATCCGCTTTTGTCTAGATAATCTAGACTTTATCAGACAACAGTCAAAGCATAGATACTTCCTTTTATACAAACCAAACAGGAAGTGACATAATTCAAAGTTAATTAGGGCAGATAAATGACTTTACATTAAATATTCATGAGATAAATAAAATAAGATAAAATGAAATCCTAAATATAGCAACAAACTGCAAGACACAAAACCTCCACAGCAGTATAAATACAAGTTAAATACATTAAATATAAAAAATGAAATTACAAATTTATAAAAAGACTGATAGTATGTAATAAATAGAATAAAAAACATTTAAAACCATGTAAAATAATATGATATTTGCATGTGTAACATGGTATATTAAACAGTAATTATTTAGGAGGTCATATTACCTCTCCAATGCCTTTAATTTCAGTAAGGAGCTGATTGAAATGTTTTCTTTTAAGCCTGGCCAGTTCCCTGCATTCAGGTGTAGATGCCAATATAATTCTCTTTTTTCCAACAATAGTGATCATGCTTCTCCTCCAACATCAGTGTTAATACTGTCTATAATGAAGAATAAAAATTTATGATTGTTGTTATCCATTATGTGCGTACTTAATGCATTGGTGTCTTTAGTATTTTTAATATGGGAGGAGGTTCCAGAACTTGAACAACAGGAATTAATTGAATCTACACCTGATACTTCCAACATGTTGTTGGATATACCAGAACAAATTTTGGATCATCCACTGCCACCCTGTCATATAGTCACTAACATCTTGGGTGATTTTAATGTATATAATTTTCCAGCAGTGAAATTAGGCCAGAACATTCTGATTTGTTTGCCAAAGGGTTTACCTTTGTGCCCTCACAATCCCTGGATATTGTCAGTACGTTAATGGATCTAAGAATTTATAGACGTAAACTAATTTTGAAAATTCTTTTTAATAATTCCCTTTCTGCTTCTTTCATCAATCCTTTGGCAATATCTAGCACTTACAACCCTCCACTCCACCGTGTGGTTTAACTATTCGAGAACATTTGTGAACTCGACATACGTAATTCCAAGTTCTCAAATAGGAACTCTAATGTAAATGAAAAAAAGGTTAATTAATGAAATAAAGGGTTTTGCGCATGCAACTAGAATTATGAAACCAGACAAGGGGGGGAGGGGTAGTTCTAATGAACTACGATGATTATATTGAGATGTTATTTATTTTAGTAGGAAAAGCGTACTCAAAAGCTTCTCTAAATGAGTTAAATGTGTCATATAACAAAATAAGAAATGAACTACAAGATTTTTTCATTGAAGGATCAGTTACTATTGATACGCATAATTACCTATCAGTTCCCTATCCCGGACTGGCTGTAATGTTTGGACTACCAAAATTACACAAGGATCTCACACAACCACCTGTGCACCCTGTAGTTGATTCTAAAGTTTCTATCACTCGCCCCTTGGCAAAATATTTGGACAAGTTAAAAGAACATTTACTCAATGAAACACACATTTGTAAGTTCTCATGGAGTTTTTTTAGAAGCAATTGATAAAATACCTTTTAAAGATACCTATATGTTTATAACCATTGACATCAAGGATTTATACTCAATAATACCCCACGATACAGGGTTAAACTGGTTCACAGAATACCTTTATGAGAAAGATATAGCACACTTTGATGTTCTGGTTTATGTACACTTGATGGAAATGGTTCTCAAAAATAATTGTATACTTTTTAATAAGGAAATATATTTACAGCAAGAGGGAGTGGCCATGGGGTCAGCATGTGGTGGGCTATATGCCAACATTGTGGTAAAACAATGGCAGAAAAAAATTATTGTTCCCCTCAAAGTATTTTGGATATATTAAGTTTTATACCAGGTTTTTGGATGACATGTTTATTTTATGGGATGGACCTAACAAACTTGTTAATGATTTTATTGCATATATTGGAACCACCATTGATTTCTTAAAGTTTACACACACCATTGATTTTAATATGATTTCTTTCCTTGACATCCTTTTACTCAAGGACTATCATGATAAGAAGTTCGTTTCAAAGATTTTTAGAAAAAATACTTATTCTAACTCTCTACTACATTATTCTAGCACCCACCCTACGAAACAAAAGAAGGCTATTGTTAAAGGCTAATTTGTGCGTGCAGCACGTATGGTGTCTTTAATGGGTGAATTTCTGAATGAATGTGACACACTGAAAGAAATGTTTCTAAGAAGAGGTTACCCTCACAAATTTATTATTAACATTATGATTGAGGTAGTCAACAAAAGGGAGAGAGGTTTTTACTCCCCTTACTTTCTGGTGATAGTGCATCCATTACCTCACCTTCATCCAACACTCATGACACTAGCATAGTAGAAGAAAGTAGAGATTTTAAAACCTCATTTATTGCTGTTTTTACTGATGAGAGTTTCATCTTAAGGGATATTTTATTGAAAAATTGGTCCATTCTTAAACATGAAAAGAATATTAGATCTGTGATAGGCTCACAACCTACTATTGTGTATAAAAAAGGAAAGAATTTAAAGAACGTTTTTGAAACTAGGAGACTGCTCTTTCACCAAAAACCTGGTTCCATAAATAAGTGTGGTAGATGCAGCTAATGTAAATTTGTAAAAGAAGGTAATATATTTTGTATCAACAATGTGGAAATTAAGATCAGGCAGAAATATAACTGTTGTTCTGGGAAAGTAGTATATTGTGCTATGTACACTTTCTGTTCGTGTTTCTATGTTGGCAAGACTGACCGGAAGCTGAAGAACCGCATCTATGAACATTTATATGATATTAAAAATACTAAAGATACCAATGCATTAAGTAAGCATATAATGGAGAACAAGTCATAATTTTTTATTCTTCATTATAGACAGTATTAACACTGATGTTGGAGGAGAAGCATGGTCACTGTTGTTGGAAAAAAGAGAATTATATTGGCAGCTACACCTGAATGCAGGGAACTGGCCAGGCTTAAAAGAAAACATTTCAATCAGCTCTTTACTGAAATTAAAGGCATTGGAGAGGTAATATGACCTCCCAAATAATTACGGTTTAATATACCATGTTACACACGCAGATATCATATTGTTATTTTACATGGTTTTAAATGTTTTTTATTCTATTTATTACATATTATCAGTCTTTTTATAAATTTGTAATTTAATTTTTTATATTTCATGTATTTAACTTGTATTTATACTGTTGTGGGGGTTTTGTGTCTTGCAGTTTGTTGCTATATTTAGGATTTTATTTTATCTTATTTTATTCATCTCATGAATATTTAATGTAAAGTCATTTATCTGCCCTAATTAACTTTGAATTATGTCACTTCCTGTTTGGTTTGTATAAAAGGAAGTATCTATGCTTTAACTGTTGTCTGATGAAGTCTAGATTATCTAGACGAAAGCTATTATCCATTTTATTCCTGGATTTATGTACTGATTCAATTAAAGTGGTTTTGTGATTTATACTACTGAGTCATCCATTTTTGGTGAGTGGGTCCAATCCAGCTGCTTCACTTGGGCTACTTTTGTTTTTCACCAAATAAGTATGCAAGTACTCTCAGAACTTAAATGTCTCACAAATATCAGCCACAATGAAAGGTTTAAATATATTTAATAACAAATAATAAAAGAACAATAAAATACTCAGTAAACAATCACAGTTGCATCAGAGTTCAAAATCACAGGAAATATTTAAAACAACATTGCAGGACAGTCTCAAATAAATAAAGAAAAACATCTAAATTAAGTTCAGGTATATTACTGATTATATCTAAAAGAAATTACTGTACCCTTGTTAACTTGCTTATAGAGCAAGGCAAGGCAGTTGTAGTGAATGGGTTTTTGAGCTGATGTCAGGTCCAAGACAAATACAGAATGTTCTGTATCTGTCTCGGAGAGTTCTTAAATTAATATTTCAGATATTACTGCTGGGATACTTGCAGCATGACATCACTTCTTGTCATTTGAGTATCCCAGGTGAAAGCCCCCAATGCAGCTGGAAGCATTTAACATCTCTCTGTGAAAATACATAAAAAAGGCCAGGCTGATTGGCCAGCGTGCACATTGTAAATCGAGTTATACCAATGGAAAAAGGTCCGGTCGCCCGGACTTTTTTCCATTAGTATAACTTTACTTTTAATACACTGTCTCGCTATGTTAAATGGGTTTAACATAGCGAGACAGCTTTAAAATAAGCAACGGAGATCTCCGTTGCTTATTTTAAAGCTGTCTCGCTATGCTAAACCCATTTAACATAGCGAGACAGATTTTTAAAAAAAAGCAACGGAGAAAGCAAGATCTCCGTTGCTTTTTTTTACTGTTTTGCTATGTTAAATGGGTTTAACATAGCGAGACAGTTTTAAAATAAGCAACGGACATCTCCCTCGGGACCAAACCACGCCAACCGTGGGTAAATCCAGCATTACCCACACCCAGGCGTGGGTTATTGCTATAATAATTTACATTCCTCCACATTTAAAGACAATACAAAAACTCCTAGTTCTAGACATTATGTCTCCTGTTGCACTGAAACTGAAGGATAACATCTCTTTTATTATGTGGTTATAAAGTAATTTAAGTTTTCAGCTATTCTTCTGAAGTTAACTTCTTGTGTTTCAGTCACCATTGTTAAAATACATTTATATCTAAACAGTTACAATAGTGTATATACATTTCTGCTCAGTATTTTACAAAATATCTCTTCCGCACATGTCTGTATGATATGACATACAGTTCTAATACAGATGTAAAACAAACAATTGCATCATGCTGATATTCACAAATGACATACAACCACTTACAAAATTCCAGAGAGCTAGGCTTCCAGTATCTCCTACTGTCACACTTCTATATAAATCATATTAATATTCAAATGACATATAATTATTTACAAAATTCCAGATAGCTGGGCTGTTAGTATCCCCTTTATGTTACAGTTAAATCCATTCTGCTTTTTCTGAGGAAGGATGATGGGATGCGCTTTATAGACCTTCAGGATGCCTAAGTCATGTCAAGATATCAAGACAGTCCAGGAGGTTTCTCCACTTTCTGCTGTGGGCCAGTCATTTTCTATTCAGAGCACTGCCCTTTGTCTCACAGGCTCAGGGTGTTCACGAAGTATATGGCAGTGGTAGCAATGTATCTAATGCTGCAGTGGTACTGAGTGGTCCCTTATCTAGACATCTGACTGCTGACCTCACCCAACAAGGATCTATTTATTCAGTACAGTAACTTCTGGATCCAGTGCTGTCACCAACCGGGGATTACTGTAAACCTCTAAAAAAAGTCAGCTGACACTGACCCAGCCTATAGAATTCATAGGGTACCTCAGGGACACAATGTCTCAAACTGCCAGACTTCTAGACACAAATGTACTCTCCCTGTATTGACAAGCTTCCAAGATCCTTTTTATCTTTAATCCCCCAGCAAGACTTGTGTATGCTGCACTGGACTCTCTCAAGTCCAATGGTCCATGTTGTACCAACCCACTTAGTTGTTTTAGGTGGATGTGTAAGATGCAAGCAAGCAAACTTAATCCGAATTATTGTAGGGACAGGAGGGAATTATGGGTAGAGGGAGGAGACTGTGCCCTGGATTTAAGAGCTGGCAAAAGGTGCTGAAATTGGATCTGGGTGGACTTCATAATCTACCTATTGAGACGGACAGAAGAAGACAGCACAGATAAAGTGTTACAGTAAGTACATAACTTTCATTTATTAACAATAAGCACCCAATGATAGAGTGCTAATCTATTGAAAGTAGTGTTGAGCTGTACTAAACAGTGACAATGGATGTGAGGCATGTAGGAATGATGACGATGATGATGATGATTAATGCAAAACAAGGGGGTAAGAGGGTCTCACTAACCCTCAGTCAAAAGAATTAAAATGTCTGCACATTGTAACTGGTGGCTGAGGCACTGAAGGAAGTTCACTGCACTATAAAATGAGTTATTTTAAGATTATCTGCATGAGAAATGTAAAAAGCTACATTACAAAATTATTTTAGGAGCCTTTTGTCTCCAAAAAGTGTCGTCACTGGAATCCCTCATTTATGTTATATGTACATAATATGATTTTACTGAACTCAAGCTTAGGAAGCACAGCACAATCACAGATAAATAGTGGAATGAATTTTATAAAGTGAGGTTACAAAGTAGAAACATGGAGGTTCTTGTTATACAGCCATGCAATTTATCTTATACTGAGCCTCTGGAAAGATGCATGTCCACTGTGAACCTTTGCATGTTCAGGCTGTGTACTGTCTGTTGAAGCTGTTATACAAAAGACTTAGGTTATAGACAGAAAAAATTGCACTACTTCATATTAAACAGCCACAGGTATGTGGTGGTGGGACTGACATACCATATAAAACATAGCCATCTGGCATAATATAAACTGTGCAAATATGACAAGCTATACCACAGCTTGTAGTGCTGTCAGTCAACTGTGCTTCAGCTGCTGCAAACGTTTCAAATCTTTTATGCAGTTCAATAATGAAATAAGCAGTAAAAGCAGCAGAGAGTTTGGATACAGTCATTTCTAACATATTCCATTAGTCCAGTCAGTGTGGCGACTAGCGGTCCCAAAGCATAGTGAGCTCAGAAACCCAGCAGAGTTGTGTAGCTAAGTGCCTCCATACTTCCATTATTCCAATGGCATACGCATACAGAGGAGCAGCACTGTGGACAGTATTAAGTACATTTTCTTCTTGATCAGAAAATGCAGAAATATATCCCATTCTGCAATGTGTAAAAACTGGAATATTACCTTACCAATCTTCCATCTTTATGCTGGCTCCTGTATTTATGGACCCCTTGTTCAGTCTGCACATAGGTTCATAGGTTGATACTAGGCTATCTGCCCTAGGGCATTTACAAGCCTAGCCAGAGTGTGTTTGGCTTTCGCCACCCTTCTTAGATTAGTTGACTGTGCCGCTGTATAGTAGGTCACAGAAGATAGCCCATTTAAGGTTAGTTTACCGTGCCTCTGTCTAGCAGTGACACAGAAGAGATCCCAGGGGTAAATTTACGTTCTCCCATCCAAACGTCAAGATTCTTCTTGAAGAGGGTCATTGAGGGGCTCTGTCTGACATGGATTGGGATTTTGTTCCAGAGTGAGGGGAGCCTCTGGGATATGAATCTGTCCCTCCAGCATGTTCTATTTATTTCTGTGCTGAGGTTTTAAGTCACTGGAGCATGTAGTTCTCATGGATTTGGATTTCTTGAGGTGGAGCATGTCCATTAATTCTGGGTTGGATATGGCTTTATACGTCAGGCACAGATGACCTCTGAGTAGGCGGTAAGCAACTGAGTAGAGCTGGAGTTTCTTTAGTCTAACTGCGTAGGGCATCTGTTT
Source organism: Protopterus annectens (assembly GCF_019279795.1). Taxonomy (NCBI): domain Eukaryota; kingdom Metazoa; phylum Chordata; order Ceratodontiformes; family Protopteridae; genus Protopterus; species Protopterus annectens. Next base: position 1,539,017,397 of record NC_056737.1, read on the forward strand.
GAGTCCCTTGATCCTCTTGGTGAGGTACTTTTGGGGTCTTTCTAGTTGTAGCAGGTGTCGGGTAAGGTACATCCCAAATGGGGCATTGTATTCAATTATGGGCCTGATGAGTGATGAGTAGAGGGGCACAATGACCTCTCTTGATCTAGATGTGAACCCCTTCGTGATAAGGTGGGCTATATAGAATGTCTTTCTAACCACTTTGGCAATGTGATTGTCAAAGGAGAGATTGCAATCTACTTGGTTCCCCAAATCCCTAATTACTTCTTCCGTACTTTATGGATTACCACCTATGTGGTAATTTGTGGGCACTTTGTTTTTCCCAAAGGGGATGACTATGCACTTTTTGGCATTTAGCTTTAGGCCATGGCTCTGGCACCAGTTATCCGTCTCTGTGAGACCTTTTTGGAGGATGCTTGTGTTTGCTGGTGAGTCGATTATGGCCCCCAGTTTGCAGTCATCTGCAAACTTTGTCAGCCATAGTCCTCCTGTGTTAGCCTGTACCTCAGAGAAATATATACCAAACAAGAGAGGTCCCAGGACTGAGCCTTGTGGGACGCCGCTTGTAACAGGTTTAGAGTCTGACATGGCACCTGCAATTCTGACCATGTGGATTCTATCCCTAAGCCAGTTTGCAACCCATCTTGTGACACAGGGGTTGATATTTAAGCTGGTGAGCTTATTTATGATGCCTGAGTGGGGTATTGTGTCGAAGGCTTTTGCAAGGTTAAGGTAGGCTGTGTGGACTACCTTCCCTTCGTCTGTGGCTTTGGTGACTATTTCAAAGAAATTGACCAGGTTCAAGAGGCAAGATCTGCCCTTAACAAAGCCGAATTGGGTAGGATCCAGTGTTTGGAGGTTCCCAATGTCTTTGTTTATGCGTTCCGTGATGATACGCTCCATAGCTTTGCAGACCAGGCTAGTTAGGCTTATAGGGCGACAGTTTCTGGGGTCCATTGTGGCACCACCTTTATGGAGTGGGACCACTGTTGCAGTACGCCATTCTCTGGGTACATATCCTGTTGTAAGGCTGAGACTGAACAGTGATTTTAAGTGAGGGTTCAGCTCTTCTTGGCGCTCATGTAAAACGCAGCCCGGGACACCGTCTTGTTACTTTTCTGTTTAGGGCTGATAGGAAGGGCACATCCTCTCAGAAGATGAACTCCCCTGTCACAGCTCTTGGTGTGCAGGCACATCAGTGCTTCTAAGCATATGAATACACTGCTATCACATAAGCAGCTCTTCAAGCAGAATATATGACAAGAAAAGTCTATGTGGGGACATCACCAAGATGGGAGTGTAGTTTGCTGTTCACATTTCTGTAGCTGCTTTGGATTCTGTCTTAGGATGATTCTGCACTAATGATTTTTGTTTTTGATGGGAGTAATTAAAAAAGATATGGGTCTGTTATGAGTACAGGTTTGTCTTACTCATGCTGATGGTGGTGTTAGGATATTATCTTTTGTGGTAGCCTTCTGGACCAAAAGTTTTAAAGAGTGGCTGTCAACTTGCATCCTGTTAGAAATTTGCATATATATATATATATATATATATATATATATATGTCAGTGACAGCAGTAAACAGCTT